>NC_142009.1:174993-196579 GCF_049901735.1 Notechis scutatus
TACATTTAATAAAAATTTAAAGTACCTGATTGTAAATGTATTAACAGCGGCTAGGATTGTATTTGCTAAAAATTGGAAAAGTGAGAAAATACCATTAGAGGAAGAAATCATTAAGAAAATATTGGAATGTGCTGAAATGAGTAGATTGACATTTGAAATTAGAGAGCAAGAAGATAAACAATTTTATGAAATTTGGGATCTTTTTACCAATGGTTAGATAATGCAATATAATAATAGAATGCTTAGAAACTTAGGAAATAATGAATATATATATTTTTTTTTTTTTTTTTTTTTCTTGGCTTTGATAACATTTTTAGAATATTTCTCACGATAGACTTGGTATGATTTTATGATTCGTAATAAGATAAGCTAAATAAATTATAGTTATCTCGTTTAAGTATGAATTACTAAAATCAGTTAAATGATTGTTTAATAACAATATTAGGATATACAATTGTTGATTGATAAGATGAGTTACTATGTAATATAACTACTATGATGGTTATGAAATAGATGCACAAAAAGGAGTGATAAACCAACCGATGCACTGTCTGTAAATATATGAAGAATAATGATGTTTTTATGTCATGTCTTATGTTGTTTGTGTTTTTGTTTGTTGTTAAAATCAATAAAAAAAACCTTTTTAAAAATAAATAAAAAATAAATTGAGTGTCTTTTTACAAATTGGATTTAAGCTAGTGACTGAGAGAAAATGAGGAGGTTCTACAAAAATTATTTTTAATAATTGCTGTCTTCATCTCTTCTTAGATACATTGATAGCATGTAGATATTTAATGAGTAATTCAAGAAATGCATATATGGAGTTTCCTACCTAGAGATCTCTGGACTAGATAAAAAGTCATTGAGATTACCTGCCATGACTGAATACTTGAGATATCCTTTCCAAGCCCCATCATGGTTGGTTGTCCTCCAGATCCACGCATTGCATGCAACGCATGTGCCACAGCATAAACGGCATTGTAGATATTGTAACTTTCACCTTCCGTGCTTGTTTCAAAAACATAAGAAGGTAGATTCTGTAAATTCTCCTTTCCTGTACATAGTTTCCCCCCCCCTATGGAAGGATCCTGCCTGGTTTGTCCATCATGCAGCCAAAGATCCATTCCCAACATAGTGGGAGAAAGACGTCCCCCTGTGGGTTCAAGGGGTCCAAAGACAGGAAGAAATGGCTGAATTCTGAGACATCCCCAGTGTGGTGCCTAAAATGCAAAGCCCCATGAAAGGGCTTTACTGTTTTCAAGATGTCTTGATTCCTTAATACACTAAGTTTCCAATGAGAAGTTATGATCCAAATTTTCCAAAATGATGTCTTCCTGAAATGTTCATGGATACTGATTGCCATCTGTACATTTTTAATACTACTGGAGTCTCCAAATAGAACAATTACTTTAGATTTAGACCAAGTCTCCAAAATATGAAATAATTTCAACATTGAAGTAGCAAGAAAATCCGATTTCAATATTTTGGTGAACGCCAAACAGATCTCCTTCTCCTTCAGCATTGGCATCAGAGATGAGATGAAACGTTCTCCATCGACATTTTCAGGGGCCACCAGCCCAACCCAGTTCCACTGGAAATGCAGGAGCAGCTGGACTAAACCCACATACTGGGGAAATTCCTTGGGATTAATCCGGATGAAGGAAGGATAAACACTTCTGTCTCCCTGAGAGAAGTCAAAGCCAACCCCGAGCTGGAGAAAGTGAGATTCTTGATAGATCAAATTTTAGGGGTCATCATTATGTGGATTATGTCAGACGCCAAGGGAGCCATACATCAAATAAATACAGAGACTATACTACACTACATTCTTATGAAGAAGAGATTAAGAAGGAATTCCTCCTAGAAAGTGCCACATTTCAAAATGATCTCATCTATCACTTTTGGCTTCTATAAAACATATCTTGACCCAAAAATATAAATATATGTCCCCAAAACACCTTTGTTTTCCACCTTTGGCTTCTGGGTGTGCTTCAGTTGTTTTTGTACTCTGTACTGTATCCAATAAAGACCCCTTACCTGTGGGACCTTGAAGATGCTGAAGATGGAGGCCATCTGCCTTGAGGATCTAGGGTTGAGATCTCCGATGACAGAGAGCAGAGGATCCTGCCTGTCACATTTGTAACCTGGAACCGTTTGGCCTCGGGGGGAGAACAGGGAGAGGCTGTTTAAGCAAACCTCTGTCTCAGTGTGAAAATTGCCATAGATGTGGAAGCCCAGGGTGATGTTGGGGAGGAGAACTAGATCCTTGTTGACCTCTCTGACTGCAAACACCAAGGCCAGAAACTGCTGGTAGTTCTTGGGTATGAGCCTACAGGGAGAAAACCATTAGGGAAATTTTACACTAGTGTGTGTGTTGGTGGAGTCGTATCTTTTAAAAAATGTTCTTTGTAGCAGGAAGTCCCAAATTCCATTGGGTTTGTTTTGTTGTTAAGGCTGTTTCCTGATTAATGGTCTTGACAGAAAGGAGAAAATCCTGTTTCTCCATATCCCGGATCATTTTATATCCCTCCATCAGCTCTTCCTTCTTCACTTTGCTCCAGTGATGGTAATCCTTCCCAATTGCTCCTCTTCCACCCTAATAAATTAATTTCTTCTTTGATGAGCATAAGACTACAGTAGGGGGGTGACAGCATACATTTCCCGAAGGCCCTGATTTAGGAGCAATCCTGATTCAAAGATGGATGGATTTTTTACAACTCTTCCACACAAGAAGTTGACCTCATCTTTGAGTTTTGCATCAGGAGTTTCTGTCCAAATTGATATTGTAATTCAACTTTTTCACAAGGCCAGCAGAGTTTCTAAAATGTTGTCCTTCCTCCCTTTTTTGGTGGTTGATTAGCTTCCTGATCAAGAGTTCTGGAAATTTGGAGAATTCTAGCCTATTTCATGAGTTTGATTCTTTATTTAGAAAAGCACAAAGATCTGAACTATGAGAGGGTATTAAAAACATCACTAGAACAAGTATTTCTGAAAAGAGTCCCTGAATACAAAGCAAACCAAATAGTTAGTTACACCTTTCCCTTCTGGGTAAAACTTACAAAATATTCTCCAGAAGTAGAGATGGGTCTTTTTGAAAGGATTGGAAGTTCAATTTATGTATAGTTCCCAGGGGAAAATTCCCACCAATAATGAAATTACCAGGCCTGTAATAGTATCTCGTAGTCTGTAAAGTGTTTGTCAACACACAACCAGTTTGCATCTTCTTAGCAATAGTTGGAGGCAGGAGCCACAAGAACAGCAGTAGCAGCAGGAGAGGCAGTCCAATCATTTTTCTCACCTTCCCTCCTAGATCAGAAATCAAAAGGGTTTTTTTTTTTGTGCAGAAGTTGAACCGCAAGGAGGACTAGAAATCTCAGCAGAGTGTTAGCACAAGAGAGATAATCTGTGCCACCTGTGCCCAAGGCAAATTTATATGCAAGCCTGCTTCTTCTTACCTGTGTATGGTCTGTGACCAAAGAGGATGCTAAAACCAGCTGAGTCTCACCAAACCCTGAAGTTGGCTCTTTGCAACACAAGGCAAGGTGACATGTCCTGCCTGCACTGGGAGAACTCAGGAGTATCTAATTTAAAGCAGGTTTTATCTTGGAAGATTTTTTAGTGTAGAAATCCATAGGGGATATATTAGAAATTGCTGTTCTTCTGATAATTGCATGGAAAAGCAATTGTCCTATTTACTGAGCAATAGCTACTCTTCATACAGCAGGTGGAGAAAATGAGGGTCTCCTGTTGTGAATCCACAGATCAGATGCAGCTGAGAGTCAAGGTGAAGTTGGGTACTTGAGTTATGTGAAACTGAGCATATCCACACAAGATGGAGGTTGGCTTCTTCCCTAATTTGTTTGGATAGTGGAAGTCAGGGTCTTCAAACTTGACAGCTTTAAGGCTTTGTGGATTTCCACTCCCAGAATTCCTCCTCCAGTCATGTTAGCTCAGGAATTCTGGGAGTTGAAGTCCACAAGTCTTAAACTTGCCAAGTTTGAAGACCCGTGGTATAAGTTCATGGGCATGGTGGCACTTGACAATCAGTTGTACCCTAGTATGTCTGGGCAATTATACCAACAATTGGATGGAATAAATGGTTTGTAAATATTAACATAGCTGGTGATGAAATTAGAAACTAACTTCTCCCACAGTACTTAAAAATTGTCAGGAGGATCTCAGACTACTTTAAACTCTACAAGAGGGTTGTGTAATAACTAGCTGAAGCCAACAAAGTTTGTCTTCTGTGTTTGTGTTATGAAGTATGTCTTCAAAATTGTGAACTGGTGTGGGAAGGAAACCATCACCCATAGTAAACCTTTGGACTGGCTGGGTTAATAGGAAAAGGTGCATGGTGTTATGTGGTGGTTCTCTCCATTATCTGAAGCTCTTTCATTCAATGTTGACAGGAGGGGAGACATTGAGCCCAAATCCCTAATTTTTAAGATATCTTAATGAGGCCTTCTCATTTCAAGGTAAAGTATCCTGATAATATTCAATTATACACCCAACCATTGAGCAAGGAATGCTGTCAAGGCTTTGTCCCAGTGCCTGAAGTCTGATGGAGAAAGAAACTCAGTTTTAATGCTAGCAAAATCAAGCAGCAGTGGATGATTGGTTCCCCCAGTACTAGGAACTTTCCTTCTTTGATCCTGCATGACATTGCATTGACTTGCTTAGGACTGCAAAAGTCTTTTGGACTTTCATCTCCCCTTCAAAAAGCAGATATTAGTTATAGTAGGTGTTTGTAAAGCTTCAATTTATTCAACAGGATGAGATTGAGTTGTGGAGCGTCTGAATGCCCAAAGATCAAAGATGTTTAACAGCAAGCTTTCTTTCTACATAGGGCACTTGGGATTCAGTGTGGACAACTGGAAGACGGGTTTATTTACATTATTACATTTCCTTATTCATTCAATTTCTATATCTGCCCATTTCAAACAATTGACTCTTATTATAACCAGTTATAGCACACATTATTCAATGGACATGTTGACTTTCTCTGTTACCACGTTTAGAAAAGCCATGAGATACTAAACATGCCTCAAAAGAAAATTTAAATGTTTCCAATGTGTACATCTGTTAGAGATTCTTATTTCTTATCATACTCTCTCTACAATTCAGATGGAGCTTAAGTAGAATAATGTAGCATTTGGGGAAAAAGATGCAAGCCAAGAGACCAGCCCCAGAGGCCAAGATGGAGAAGATCTCCATGGCCACCATGGATTTTCTTTTGGTGCTCAGGTAGGTGGGGAGGAAACTGACCCAAACACTGCAAAAGACCAGCATGCTGAAAGTAACAAACTTGGCTTTGTTAAAGCTGTCAAGCAATTTCCTAGCCAGAAAGGCCACAGAGAAACTGACCAGGGCCAGGAATCCCAGGTAGGAAAGGACAGTGTAAAACATGGAAGCTGAGCCTTTGTTACATTCCAAGATGTTTTCCCTATCAACGAGTGATAGTCCAAGTTGGGAAATGGAGGGGAATGTCAGTCTGTGCTCCATTCAAAGTCCAAGAAAGAAATACTTAGACTCCATAGATTAGAGAAAAGAATTCTTTTACTGAAAAATGAACTGGTAGCATCAGGTAAAAATTCTGAATCTGAGAAATTAGGTGCGCAGACCACATATACAAAGTGATGGAATTGTTCCCACCCCCAAAGTTCAAAAAGATTCTTCCAATTAAAAGTTCTGGATATGATCATGTGGACATCTTCAGGTGGTGATGAGGCCTCTGTCCATTGACCTTGGCATATTTTGATAAAGATTTGCAGCTGCGCAAAGGGAAGAAAGCTAAGCGAGAAATAGAAACCTAAAAGCAGGAATTTATACTCCCCTCCTCATTTACACAACACAAGAATGTAACACCTCCAGCTCTCTTCCCAGACAATTCCCCCTCCTCCCCCATTACGTATGGCAGCTAAAAGATGCAAAGCAGTAGCAGAAGATCTTGAAGGCTGACATTCAGCCCTCCTAGAAAAAGACGTTAGTCCTGCAAGAGAGAAAAGAAAAACATAAAAGATACTGATTACCAATCAAATACATTTCTAGGGTTTGTCAGGATATTTTGTGCGAAAGTCTTTGACCAGCTTAGAGGCTCTAACATCCTTCTCATTGACCCACTCAGCTTGGGAAGAAGGGAAATGTTTCCAAGCTACGAGGTATTGGAGGCGACCCTCCACTTTCAAGAGTCCAAAATTTCTTTAACTTCAAAATGTTGTTCACCTTCAATCAGCAATGGTATAGGAGGATCAGTCTGGGTTGGTCTCAGACCAGAAGTGTGTTCAGGTTTCAACAAACTAACATGGAAAACCGGATGAATTCGGCCGAAGAGTTTTTGGTAGTGTCAATTGGACGGTCACAGGATTTACGATCCGTTCAATCGTGAAAGGACCTACATATTTAGGACCAAGTTTCTTTGACTTTGAGTGGTTTGTAAGTATTTGGTGGACAGGAAAACTTTGTCACCCACTTGATAGGACTTCTGTGGAGTTCTCTTTTATCTGCAAACTTCTTATGAGATTGATGTGCGTCATCTAATGCTTTACAGGCAACTGGCCAGTTAAGTTGGAGTTGAGATATCCATTCGTCTAGCGACTGGATGTTAGGTCTTTCACAAGGTAGCTCAGTTATGGGTATAAAGTCTTGTCCCGACACCACTTTAAAGGGGATGAACCCAGTACTACTATGGACAGAATTGTTGTATGCCACCTTGGCAAATGGCAGTAAGTCAGCCAAATTATCCTGTTGATAATTTATGTAACATCTGAGGTATTGTTCTAACACTGCGTTAGTTCTCTCCACAGGCCCCATAGGTTTGGGGGATGGTGGGAGAGCTGAATTCCTGGGTGGAGCCTATTAACTTCAGGAATTCCCTCCAAAAGTTTGAGGTGAATTGAACCCCACGGTCAGAAATTATACGCTCGGGAACGCCATGCAGTCTATAGATATGTAGTATGAATAGTTTAGCCAACGATTTTGCCGAGGGAATCTTAGAGCAAGGTATGAAATGTGCTTGTTTGGAAAACAAATCAGTTACTACCCAAATAACCGTGTGTCCAGTGCTCTCGGTAACTCTACTATAAAGTCCATAGAGATTTCCTTCCAAGGAGCTGTTGGCCTGGCCACATTTTGTAACAGCCCTGCTGGCTTACCAGGAGGCCTTTTTGCTGAGGCGCAAACTGAGCAGTTAGCCACATAAGTCTCAATGTCCTTTTTCAACGTAGGCCACCAGAATTGTCGCTTAATGAGGTGTAAGGTCTCTTCATGAATCCAAAGTGACCAGCCGCTTTAGAGTCATGGGCCTGTTGCAATATTTGGCTTCTCAATGTCTCTGGTACATACAGCTTCTCTCCCATCCAGGCCAAACCATCTCTAACTGTACAGTTATTCAAATGCGCCAGGAACCACTCATCCAGTTTTAGGGCTTCCTTTAATTGCGCCATCAAATCACTCGACAAATCTGCTTCTTGCTTCTTCTTTTGCGCTCTAGTGACCACCGGGCGGCTAGCTGTTTGGTTGAAACAATCGGCCGTATCACTTCCTGCCGAACACTGTTATATTGAGGCAGTCTAGATAAAGCATCCGCCATAAAATTCCTCCCCCGGGATGTACTTCAGTGAAAAGTTGAACCGCTTAAAATACTGGGCCCATCGAACTTGTTTAGGATACAGTTTCCGAGGCGTTTTTAAGGCCTCCAAATTCTTTATGGTCAGTCCATACCTCAAACGGGTGCTCTTTGTTCCTTCAATGTTGACAGGGGAGAAATTGAGCCCAAATCCCTAATTTTTAAGATATCTTAATAGAGCCTTCTCATTTCAAGGTAAAGTATCCTGATAATATTCAATTATACACCCAACCATTGAGCAAGGAATGCTGTCAAGGCTTTGTCCCAGTGCCTGAAGTCTGATGGAGAAAGAAACTCAGTTTTAATGCTAGCAAAATCAGCAGCAGCAGTGGATGATTGGTTCCCCCAGTACTAGGAACTTTCCTTCTTTGATCCTGCATGACATTGCATTGACTTGCTTAGGACTGCAAAAGTCTTTTTGGACTTTCATCTCCCCTTCAAAAAGCAGATATTAGTTATAGTAGGTGTTTGTAAAGCTTCAATTTATTCAACAGGATGAGATTGAGTTGTGGAGCGTCTGAATGCCCAAAGATCAAAGATGTTTAACAGCAAGCTTTCTTTCTACATAGGGCACTTGGGATTCAGTGTGGACAACTGGAAGACGGGTTTATTTACATTATTACATTTCCTTATTCATTCAATTTCTATATCTGCCCATTTCAAACAAT
Organism: Notechis scutatus; assembly: GCF_049901735.1. Taxonomy (NCBI): domain Eukaryota; kingdom Metazoa; phylum Chordata; class Lepidosauria; order Squamata; family Elapidae; genus Notechis; species Notechis scutatus. The sequence continues at coordinate 183,286 of NC_142009.1, forward strand.
TGACTCTTATTATAACCAGTTATAGCACACATTATTCAATGGACATGTTGACTTTCTCTGTTACCACGTTTAGAAAAGCCATGAGATACTAAACATGCCTCAAAAGAAAATTTAAATGTTTCCAATGTGTACATCTGTTAGAGATTCTTATTTCTTATCATACTCTCTCTACAATTCAGATGGAGCTTAAGTAGAATAATGTAGCATTTGGGGAAAAAGATGCAAGCCAAGAGACCAGCCCCAGAGGCCAAGATGGAGAAGATCTCCATGGCCACCATGGATTTTCTTTTGGTGCTCAGGTAGGTGGGGAGGAAACTGACCCAAACACTGCAAAAGACCAGCATGCTGAAAGTAACAAACTTGGCTTTGTTAAAGCTGTCAAGCAATTTCCTAGCCAGAAAGGCCACAGAGAAACTGACCAGGGCCAGGAATCCCAGGTAGGAAAGGACAGTGTAAAACATGGAAGCTGAGCCTTTGTTACATTCCAAGATGTTTTCCCCTATCAACGAGTGATAGTCCAAGTTGGGAAATGGAGGGGAATGTCAGTCTGTGCTCCATTCAAAGTCCAAGAAAGAAATACTTAGACTCCATAGATTAGAGAAAAGAATTCTTTTACTGAAAAATGAACTGGTAGCATCAGGTAAAATTCTGAATCTGAGAAATTAGGTGCGCAGACCACATATACAAAGTGATGGAATTGTTCCCACCCCCCAAAGTTCAAAAGATTCTTCCAATTAAAAGTTCTGGATATGATCATGTGGACATCTTCAGGTGGTGATGAGGCCTCTGTCCATTGACCTTGGCATATTTTGATAAAGATTTGCAGCTGCGCAAAGGGAAGAAAGCTAAGCGAGAAATAGAAACCTAAAAGCAGGAATTTATACTCCCCCCCTCCTCATTTACACAACACAAGAATGTAACACCTCCAGCTCTCTTCCCAGACAATTCCCCCCTCCTCCCCCCATTACGTATGGCAGCTAAAAGATGCAAAGCAGTAGCAGAAGATCTTGAAGGCTGACATTCAGCCCTCCTAGAAAAAAGACATTAGTCCTGCAAGAGAGAAAAGAAAAACATAAAAGATACTGATTACCAATCAAATACATTTCTAGGGTTTGTCAGGATATTTTGTGCGAAAGTCTTTGACCAGCTTAGAGGCTCTAACATCCTTCTCATTGACCCACTCAGCTTGGGAAGAAGGGAAATGTTTCCAAGCTACGAGGTTTTGGAGGCGACCCCTCCACTTTCGAGAGTCCAAAATTTCTTTAACTTCAAAATGTTGTTCACCTTCAATCAGCAATGGTATAGGAGGATCAGTCTGGGTTGGTCTCAGACCAGAAGTGTGTTCAGGTTTCAACAAACTAACATGGAAAACCGGATGAATTCGTCGAAGAGTTTTTGGTAGTGTCAATTGGACGGTCACAGGATTTACGATCCGTTCAATCGTGAAAGGACCTACATATTTAGGACCAAGTTTCTTTGACTTTTGAGTGGTTTGTAAGTATTTGGTGGACAGGAAAACTTTGTCACCCACTTGATAGGACTTCTGTGGAGTTCTCTTTTTATCTGCAAACTTCTTATGAGATTGATGTGCGTCATCTAATGCTTTACAGGCAACTGGCCAGTTAAGTTGGAGTTGAGATATCCATTCGTCTAGCGACTGGATGTTAGGTCTTTCACAAGGTAGCTCAGTTATGGGTATAAAGTCTTGTCCCGACACCACTTTAAAGGGGATGAACCCAGTACTACTATGGACAGAATTGTTGTATGCCACCTTGGCAAATGGCAGTAAGTCAGCCAAATTATCCTGTTGATAATTTATGTAACATCTGAGGTATTGTTCTAACACTGCGTTAGTTCTCTCACAGGCCCCATAGGTTTGGGGATGGTGGGCGGAGCTGAATTCCTGGGTGGAGCCTATTAACTTCAGGAATTCCCTCCAAAAGTTTGAGGTGAATTGAACCCCACGGTCAGAAATTATACGTTCGGGAACGCCATGCAGTCTATAGATATGTAGTATGAATAGTTTAGCCAACGATTTTGCCGAGGGAATCTTAGAGCAAGGTATGAAATGTGCTTGTTTGGAAAACAAATCAGTTACTACCCAAATAACCGTGTGTCCAGTGCTCTCGGGTAACTCTACTATAAAATCCATAGAGATTTCCTTCCAAAGAGCTGTTGGCCTGGCCACATTTTGTAACAGCCCTGCTGGCTTACCAGGAGGCCTTTTTGCTGAGGCGCAAACTGAGCAGTTAGCCACATAAGTCTCAATGTCCTTTTTCAACGTAGGCCACCAGAATTGTCGCTTAATGAGGTGTAAGGTCTTCATGAATCCAAAGTGACCAGCCGCTTTAGAGTCATGGGCCTGTTGCAATATTTGGCTTCTCAATGTCTCTGGTACATACAGCTTCGCTCCCATCCAGGCCAAACCATCTCTAACTGTACAGTTATTCAAATGCGCCAGGAACCACTCATCCAGTTTTAGGGCTTCCTTTAATTGCGCCATCAAATCACTCGACAAATCTGCTTCTTGCTTCTTCTTTTGCGCTCTAGTGACCACCGGGGCGGCTAGCTGTTTGGTTGAAACAATCGGCCGTATCACTTCCTGCCGAACACTGTTATATTGAGGCAGTCTAGATAAAGCATCCGCCATAAAATTCCTCCCCCCCGGGATGTACTTCAGTGAAAAGTTGAACCGCTTAAAATACTGGGCCCATCGAACTTGTTTAGGATACAGTTTCCGAGGCGTTTTTAAGGCCTCCAAATTCTTATGGTCAGTCCATACCTCAAACGGGTGTTTTGTTCCTTCCAAGAAATGTCTCCATGTCAATAGAGCCCAGCGAACTGCAAAAGCTTCCTTTTCCCAGACGGCCCACCTTCTTTCGGTTTCAGTCAGTTTACGGGAAGTGTAGGCGCAGGGTTGTAAAGTTCCCTTTTCATTGATTTGAAGTAAGACTGCTCCAACTGCCACATCACTTGCATCGGCTTGGATCACGAATGGGGCATCCATGTCCGGGTGCTTTAGCACTGGTTCTGCAGCGAACAGTCGCTTCAGCTTTTCAAAGGTGGCTTGGCATTCCATGGACCACTCCGGCGGTTTACTAGGCTTTGGTTTTGCCTCCCTTTAGTTTTTAAGAGATTGGTGATAGGCATTGCTATCTTAGCAAAAGACGGGATGAATTCCTGGTAAAAGTTGGCAAATCCTAAGAAGCTTTGAAGTTGTTTTCGGGTGCGCGGGGGGCCCACTCCAACACAGCCCGTACCTTCCCTGGATCCATTTCAATGCCCTCATGCGAAATGAGATACCCCAAGTAGTCAATTTTCTCTTGATGGAACTCACATTTGGACAGTTTAGCATACAATTTAGCGGCTCACAATTTCTGCAGCACTGAACGCACCAGTCTCACACGTTCATCCCAAGTTTCTGTGTAGATAAGGATGTCATCAAGGTAAACCAAAAACCCCTTGTATAAATGTTCGTGTAGCACCTGATTGATCATCTGAATGAATACGGCTGGAGCCCCCTGTAGGCCAAAGGGGGGAACATTGAACTGGAAACAACCCATCGGGCAATTAAAAGTGGTTTTCCACTCATCCCCTTCTTTAATTCGGATTCGGTAATATGCTTCTCTCAAGTCCAATTTCATGAAAAATTTTCCTTTAGCCAGGTGGGCTAACATGTCCTTCATCAGGGGGAGGGGGTACACGTTTTCCACGGAAATTGCGTTCAGGTTTCTATAGTCCACTACCAAATGCTTGGAGCCATCTTTCTTTTCACGGAACAACACTGGGGCCGCTACCCGAGGTCTAGCGGGTTGGATGAAACCACATTTCAAATTTTTATCGATAAACAATCTCAGCTCTTCGAATTCCCGTGGTGTCATCGAATATAGCTTCAGTTTCGGGACCGTCACCACAGGCAGAATTTCAATACTACAATCTATTGACCGATGAGGGGGAAGCTCATCTGACACCTTTTCGCTGAACACTTCTTTTAAGTCCCAATATTCTTTCGGAATTTTTTCCTCCCCCTCCAAGGTTTCGGTACCTGTGGAGGCTAGCTCAACCAGATTCTGAAGCTTCTGCTGGGATTGCCCCTCCCCTTCCAGTCGCTGATTGGTGCGTATGCGCAACAACCCTTTCCTCCAGTTCACATGGGGATTCCACTTGCGGAGCCCGGGCAATCCTAGTATTAACGGTTGCTCCATTCCAGGGGCCACAATAAAACACAAAGACTCTTTATGCTCCCCCATGGTCATCTCTAGGGGTTACGTTATGAAGCGTGCAGGGCAACCCCCCGCCACTGATCCATCCAATTGGCAAAAGGCTATGGGTGTTTCTAAAGTTCTCAGTCTGATGCCCATCTCCTCAACTACTTTTATGTTAATTACACATCTCGTGTACCCAGAGTCTAGCAAGGCTAACATCTCCCCTGAAGTGGGTACCCTTAATTTTACTGGAATGGTCATGGGGCCCTTATTTGGACTTACCAGGAAGTTGTCTTCCGAGTCGGATTCACTCTCTTCATGGAAGGTCGGAGGTCCCAGCTCCTCCCCTGCCGGAGGGGCGACCTCTACAACCTCCCCCGTCTTTAGCGCGGTTTCGCGAGGCTTGGCTGGGGGATTTTCAGATTTCCTCCCTCCTCTCTGCGCCCCCTTTGGATCCAGCTTGACCCTGCAGTCCGCAATCCGGTGGCCCTCTTTCCCACATCGAAAACAGGCAGTGGATTTGGGTCTTGCCATCACTCATCCCTTCGGAGCCTTAGGGGCCTCTTGGAAGTGTGGGGGGGATGGCTTGCTCCATCCGGAGCCCCCCCTGCATCTGCTTCGGGTCAAATCTATTTCCACTTCTTCTGCCAGCAAGTAACACAGCTGCAAATCATTAGGGTCCCTTCTGGAAATACACATCTGGTATATTCAGAGTGTGGGAGTAAGAGAATTTTGGTTCTTATTCTGAAGATTTCCTGTGAAAAAATTAGTATTGGTAACATGTCAAATGTACCAAAAATGACAAACAAAATTATGATTAAGTGAACAGTCACTTAAGGAAGCTCTTCGCTTAATCATAGCATTAATTTTTTTTCCTCATTTTTGGAAAACTCTCTTGATTCCCTACTCTTGAGGAACAAGAATTGAGCAGACCTACACTCACACCATTTAATGCACAACTGGGGCAGGAATTAATAAGTTCCTGCTCTCTTTCCCACTTCCATACAATATCAGGGACGAATGGGTTTGTTAAGATTGAGCATAAGTGATGTAGACAAAAATCAAACAGCAGGGTTTGCGGCTGTTGGATATATTGATATTACAATGGGAAAGCAAAAACCTCTAACCCTAACCTTAACAGCCAACTTAGAAGATCACTGGAAGTCAACTAATCCTTATCTATGAACCATGCATCACCTGATTCATTCTGAATTAAAGAACATATATATTTTCTGGTGCACCATAAGCTATACTTCTACCAATTCTGTTTTGAGGTTGCCTCTAAAGAAAGGAGTCATACCTGAGATAGTTTGTGGGAGAGAGACCTTGTTCCTGGCAGGTACAGCTGCAATACTTAGACAAATATTCTTTATTTCAGACGCAGCTCGCTGTGACCCGTGTCCAGAAGACCAATATGCCAACAAGGACAGGGATGACTGCATTGCCAAGAAAATCCACTTCCTCTCCTATCAAGAGACTCTGGGATACACTTTAGTTTCTCTGGCTCTTTCTCTCTCCATGATCACATCTGTGGTCCTGGCAATTTTTTTCAAGTACCGTCACACACCGATCGTCAAGGCCAACAACCGAGATCTCTCCTACCTCCTCCTGGTCTCCCTCCTGCTCTGCTTCCTCTGCTCTTTCCTCTTCATTGGTCGACCCAAGAAGCTCACCTGTCTCTTCCGACAAACAACCTTTGCCATTCTCTTTTCCCTTGCAGTTTCCTCTATCTTGGCAAAAACTGTCATGGTGGTTCTGGCCTTTATGGCAACCAAGCCAGGGAACAAGTCAAGGAAGCTCTTAGGAAAACCACTGACCAACTCCATTGTGATAGCCTGTCCCCTGGTCCAAGCAATTCTTTGTGCCATTTGGCTAGTAACCTCCCCTCCATTTCCCAACATGGATTTCCATTCCTTTGTAGGAGAGGCCATCCTGAAATGTAACGAAGGCTCAGCTTCAATGTTTTACGCTGTCCTGGCCTATCTGGGTTTCCTGACCCTTGTGAGTTTCACAGTGGCCTTTCTGGCTAGGAAATTGCCTGACAGCTTTTAGCATGTTGGTCTTTTGGAGTGTTTGGATCACTTTCATCCCCACCTACCTGAGCACCAAAGGGAAGTCCATGGTGGCCGTGGAGATCTTCTCCATCTTGGCCTCTGGGGCTGGTCTCTTGGCTTGCATCTTTTTCCCCAAGTGCTTCATTATCTTACTGAGACCAAGTCTTAATTGTAGAGAAAATATGATAAGAAACAAGAATCTCTAAGAATTTCTACATTTATCTTTGAGGCATATTTAGGATGGGACAGACTGTAAGAACCAAGAACCCATGAAGGCCATTTGCTCTCGGTGTCTGACAAAGAAGCAAACTATTCTCAGAACAAAAGGATGATTCCTAATGGGACAATGTGAAGACCAGGGGTGGGGAGAAGGAGAACCATGCAAGCCCTGCACAGAGAAAACCAGAGCTGGTTTTGATTCTTCAGTATGGAAATGGTGTATCAAATAAAGTTTTGCTTTTGGGAGTACAAAGTTCCTGAGAGTGCCTACTTCTGTTGGTAGTCTTCAAACTATTCTTCTGAGAATAGTTTGCTTCACTAGTCGGACTGTTGACATGTAGTTCAAGTTATTTTAGATTTTGTGATTTCTCCAGATTTTAGTTCAGGTTATTTTAGATTCAGATAGGGCAACCGCGACTTCTGAAGGGAAGCCATTCCACTAGTTCGTTGTTTTTGCTGTTAGGAAATTCCTCCTTAGTTCTCGGTTGGATTTCTCCTTGGTTGCTTCTTTTCCTGCCTGTCAGCATTCCAAGTAAACCCTCCATACAATTCAGAACTCCAAGACAAAGTCCATCCAAGTAAGCATTTATTAAAGAAAGTCATGTTGACCAGGGGTGGGATTCCAATTTTTTAACAACCGGTTCTGTGATCATATGATATGGTGGGTTGGGTGGGAGCAGCTTCAGCAGGTCTGGTCAACAGATGTCTGGCCTTCAGGTAGGGGTCTTTTTTGTTGATTGATGTCACGGTCTAATTTGAGGGCAGTCGCATACCACGATTGTAGCATTTCAGGTATGCCTCTAATGTTTCAGGCCTTTTTTACTTCTGGGTCAATGGCATTTTTGAAACAGTGCAGGATGATTCTTTCAGGCCAGTCCATGAGGTGGCTTGCGACCCTTCTAAAGTCCCAAACAAAGTCTGATATGGGTCGCTTGCCCTGTTTCATTTCCATTAATTTGTCCTCATTTCCCCCCACTCTTTCTGGATTCTCAAATCTGAATCTCAACAAATGAATAAAAGCATTGACATCTTGTAGCTCTGGGGCCTGTTTGTAATGGAGTTGGGCCACCCAGTCAGAAGCATCCCCCTCATTCATCCCATCTGTTATTGCAGTGACCGGATCGCGCTCTCTTGCATATTGGCCTCCAAATTGGTCTCTGTGAGACCAGATTCGAGTGAGGAAATAAGCGAAATGTTCATGCCGTCCGTCAAAAGTCACCTTGAACAGCATCTGGTCTGGTCTGGTCTGGTCTGGCGGGGGGAGGTGGTATCACCCTGGCAACCGCAGGCTGAGCCGGAATGAAAGGAGCCTGACAAGGCATGTACCTACTTTGAAAGGTTCTTCTGAGGCCTGGCTGGGTTGGGGCTCTCTGAAAGAAGGGCCTTTCCAGGGTTGCTCCGAGTGGGGGTTGATTAGGGGCCTGCCATGAAGAGGCCGGTTCTTGCCTTATTCCTTGCATGAGGGAAGCGGGGTGGGGTGGCTGCCACCTGCTGCCTGTGCCCCTTTGTTGGGAAGGGATTGCTGATTCTGTTTGGGCCCAGGGCGTTGCTGGTGCTGGCATCCACTGGCACTGGATCCAGCCTTGGCTAGGATAAAATCCCCACCCTGGAGGGATACTCTCTGCAGGGGGTAATCTCCTTTCTGGTTGGGGGAGGGGGTGGACTGGGAGTTCATAACATCCCCATTTTAGTTTGCATCTCTCGTCTCTCCCTTGAAATTCGATCCTGCCAGGCTGGGCTGCTTCGCTGGCCATCTCCAACTGATACCAGAGTGAATTCCCTCCTTAAACTGGGGAAGGGAAACGTGGGCTGCATTATGCTCCAGCTTGCCTGGATAGTTTGTGGCTTTGAGGCATAACTTTCCAGCTTTAGCTGCTGGAGCTGTTGTGAGATTCCTGCCAATGATTAGCTTCAGGATGTAATCCTCTGGCTGCCATCTTGGGAGGCATCTGATGCAATTGGGGCTCCATACGTGCAATCTGTCTCCCTTGCAGTATGTCGAGGGCTTGAGAAAGAGATTTGTTCCGGCAGCGTTTCTTCTGGTCCCGTCTGACAACTCCCCCATGAGTCTGATCCTTTGGGCCGGGCTTCTAAATCTTGTCTCTCTTCTGCATGCCTCAAGGCCTGCATTACCTCCTCTGAAGGGGGGCTGGGGGATTCAGCTCATCTTCTGGAGAATAGAATAGAATAGAATAGAATAGAATAGAATAGAATAGAATAGAATAGAATAGAATAGAACAGAATACCTTTATTGTTATTGCATTCCTTTATTGTTATTCATTGCATGAATACAATGAAATTTGAAAGCTACTCCAGCACAGTGCCCCAAACTCCACATCACAATCACACTACAGAGTTTTAAAAATTAAAATAATAATAATAATAATAATAATAATAATAATAATAATAATAATAATAATAATAATAATAATAATAATAATAATAATAATAATAATAATAATAATAATAATAGGACTAAATCACAAATGTGCTGTTTGATTCAAGATAATTATTACCTTGGAAAAGAAACTGTTTCTCAATCTATTAGTCCACATTTTAAGACACCTATAACGCTTCCCTGATAGTAACAGATCAAAATATGAATGTCCAGGATGAGAATGGTCTGTGGAGATTTTTAGTGTTCTAGAGAGGAGTCTGGTCTTTGCAATCTCTTCCAAAGAAGAAAGAGAGCAACTGATGACTTTTTGTGCTGTGTTTATAACTCTCCGGAGCATCTTCTTAGGGAGCGCCCCCCAAGCCCCTTCTCTCTCACCTTCCATCTTTGCTGATTCTTCGTACTGATCCATTCCTGGAATCAGTCCTTGGGTTCAGCAACCCCTCTTTGGAGTGCTGATAGTTGTTATAGTTTTGAAATAATGTCAGCATTCCAGGGAACCTCCATTCCAATCAGTAACTCCAAGACAAGCATAATCTCAAAAGTACCTTGATTAGAATAGCACCAGGCACATCTGTGGAATTTTGAAACTAAAAGTTTCCCAGACTTCCCACAATGTCCCAAACTACAAACCATCTGCTTTTTACTCATCATCATCACATCACATGAACCAATCCCAAAGTAAATTCCTTTTTTCTTCTGCACCACACTCTATGACCTTGAACTAACAAAAGAATTCTATTTTGTCTACTTAGAGCTACTCAATAAAAATCACCCCCTCCCACTTTCTCAAGCTATGTGGCAGCAGCAATGAATAAAGATTCCAAAGCTGACAGCAGGCTTACCTGTGAGCAGGCAGATCAGTGGAGAGGCTCGTGTCAGCTCCGGGCTGCTTCTGTCACGTGCTCTCGCTGGAAGAGCCTCTCCCGGCAGAGCGAAGAGCTTGCAAGTCCCCCTCCCTTTGGAAATGGCTCCTGGGCAGCAGAGAGAAACAGGATTCAACTGGGCTGTTGCTCTGCTGCCCAGGAGCCATTTCCAAAGGGACTTGCAAGCTCTTCGCTCTGCCACAGCGAAAGGCAGGCAGCAATGGCTGGCCTGGCAGGTGAAAGCAGGCTGCAGGCATGTCGCATATGCGCACAATGTTGTGCATGTGCGATAGGGACTGACTGGGCAGGGAGCGGAGAAGTGGGTTGAGAGGTGTGGGGCCAGCCAGAGGCCAGATTTATCGTTTCTCTGAACTACTGGGAACCCTAACAACCAGTTCTATTGAACCGGTGCGATCCAGTAGAATCCTACCCCCATTTTTTGGATCTTTTCCTCTTCCTTGGCCACTTTCTGCTGAATCTTAAAAAGAAACCCTCCTCCAATTCACCTCAGGGTTCCATTTCTGCAGCCAAGACAGTTGAAGTAGGAGGGGCCTCTCCATCTCTTGCACCACTATAAAACTCAGAGTCTCTTTATGATTTCCCATTCTCATCTCTACTGGTTCAGTTATTAAAGTGAGCTGGGTCCCCTCCAGCTACAGTCCCATCTAACTGGCAAAGCCACAGGTGGGATTCAGCCAGTTCTCACCAGTTCTCCAGGATCATTAGTTAATTGCTTATGCAGTTCGGAGAACTGGCTAAAAATAAAGTGCAAGAGAGGTTTTTCTCTCTCTCTCCCTTCAGTTAATAGCTCCGGGCAGACCACTTAACAAGAACCACTTAACAGTTGCAGCTGGAATGCAGCCGATACACACTGAATCAAGACAATAAACAACAGAAACTGACAGGATTAGGGCAGGGAAATCCATCAATCATATTAACCCCTTCAGGAAGGACAAGATTACAAACATTTTCATTATAAAGAGTATTAAGTAACACCTCTGTGATCAGCTAATACTTCCTGGAGTTCCCCAAGACCTTTTATAGCTGCTGCAGTGTTGGCTACTTCTTGTTTCTTCCTGGGGGGAAAGATACAGAAGTGGACAATGATGCAGCTTGATCACACAGGCCATGAATTTAATGCATGTGTAGTCCAGCCAGCTGTATTGTTTCTGCTGTGAAGCACCCAATATAGAACATAGAGAACATAGAATAATAGCATTGGAAGGGTTAATGGCTTTTGGCAGCACAACCAGGCTTTCAATTGGCATGAGCAGCTGCTCTTAGTTTCCCTCTCAGCTGCTGCATTTGCTTTGGGGTTGACTTTTTTTTAAAAAAAAGGGGGAATGGCGATTTAAATTTTCCGCATTGTTTTAGTGACTCCTGATACTGTCCTTTTAGAGTGTACTTCCATCACTCTTTTTGAAACCCACAAATTGAAAGTTAAAACGTTTGAAGTATAGAGACCATCTCACTTGTTTGGGGGACAACTTTCTCAGTTTTTTTCATTTTTTTCAAAGCCTCTAGGTTTTTATGATCAGTCCATACTTCAAATTCTTTCTTTACCCCTCCTAACAGATGTCTCCATGTGCTTAACGCCCATTTGACTGCAAATGCCTCTTTCCCCCAAATGGCCCATTCCCTCTCTGTAGCAGTGAACTTTCGTGATGTATAAGCACGGGGCTGTAATAACCCTTGTTCATTCTCTTGTAGTAAAACAGCCCCCACAGCCACATTGCTAGCATCTGCCTGAACGATGTACTTTCCCTGGTATCACAAATGGTCTAACAGGATCGCTTACCATGGTACCCTCCTAGTTGTCTTCACCACTGTTGTGCAGACCCGAAACGACACAAGGTTGTTTCTTATCATTATATTGTTTCTTCTCTTGAGTTGATGAAGATTCTGTTGTCACCTTCTGCATGAGCCCTTGCGACTGTTCACTGCTGACAGCCCCTTTTCCAAAATATCGGGTTTGTGTCACAGCCCCAGCAGGAGCCTTTGCTGTCTGTTTCATACTCCCTGTGGTAAGTGATAGACATTCTTACGCCCTGTGGCCGATGATGTTACACCAAAAACACCTTATGGTCGATCGGCCCCTAACATTAGTTGTGACACCTCCTGGGTCACTCCTTCCTGCTATCATGTTGGGGCTTCCCATGTTATGTTTCCGGGGAGCCTCTGGTTTAGTCCTAAACTCCTTCAACCCTACATCTAGCTCTACCACCATCTTGTACCAGTCTGTCAGGTGCTACAGAATGCCTCAGTACAAATATGCCTGTCATAATCCTCAATCTAAACCAGTTCTGAATTCCCTGATTAACAAACATTCAGGCCAGGAGCGGAACTTCCCAGCCAACCTCCGGAACTCCCTCACATACTCAGCTGCTGGCCGTCCTTCTTTTTTTTTTTTTTTTTTTTTTGAAAATTTTATTTGGGTTTTCACAAAAATAATAATAATACAAATAAAACATCTTTTTTTGAAAATAGCTTGGTCCGGGTTACACTTCTTCATACAGACACAACTCAATTTCATGCTCACTTTTATGTTCTGTTCCATATCTTATTACTGTTTTACATTTTCTACATAGCTTTTCTCCTCTTAATTTTCTCAATTTTATTTTGATTATCTCATCTCAATTCAAATCATTATATTTATACTTTTGTCTGTCCTGTTTCAATTTCATATTATCTTTTCTCATTAAACAAATTATCTCCTGTAATTACTAATTGGAGTATGACACCTTTATATCTTTTAATTTGATCCATTCAACTCTTATTTTAGCTTCAATGTATACCTTAAGGTTATAACATTCAATATAATACATAACTTCCAATCGAATTCTGCTTGGTATATTCTTAAAATACACACTATATTCTTAAAAAGAGATTATAAATATATGTAATTAAGACACTCAATTCAGTTCTATCATTAATATTCATTAAAATCTTAACATCTTTAACATTTCTTTTTCAATTAAATTTCATACTTCCTTGGGAACATAAGTTTTCCATAATTAATTTTCCCCCTATTTCTCTTCACTTATATTTTTAAATAATTAAAATGTTTCCATCCTTTCCTAATTCAATTCCCTCATTCATTTTATTTCATTTATTTATTAACAAACATTTCACTAGATTACAATAACTATTTTATCCATCATTTTAATTGTACATCGTTTCATATTTTCTAAAAATTATTTCTATTTCTAATATAACAGTACTATCTTATGTACCTTTGCAGAATCCCTTTTTCAATTAAATTTTCACCTGTTATCTCTAAATAGGCCCTGTTTCTCTACATCTTGTTTCTGTCCTTTATAACTTCTTTTCCTTTCCTTGTTCTCTCTCTTCTTCTCCCTCCCTTTTTTACCCCCTTGCCTCTCTACTTCTAATTCTCTCTTCTGTATTCCCCTCTTCTGTTGCTTTCTAATATTATACTTATTTTTCAAACTATTCTTCTTCTTTTTGGTTGTTTTTTCAAATCTTAATCTTTTCATCCTCTTTCCCCCCTTTCCTTTTTTTCCCCACATAAAATTACTTGTTTATTAAAGATGC
>NC_142009.1:996200-1086200 GCF_049901735.1 Notechis scutatus
TGGATCGTCCCCTTAAGAGGAGCGGACAGTGGCGGTGCTTTCCCTGCCGTTCTGCATTGCATGCTTTGCTTCTCGGCCTCCGTGATTCTGGGTGAAAGTGGGAAGGGAGGAGCAATTGTCACCGGGTTGCCCTTCCTGTTTTGGTGTTTCCTAAACAATAAAACGTCATTGGGCGTAATAAGCATTTTTAGCTTTTTTTTCTCTACTTCGTAAGTGGTTGCTTTTCCCGTTGGTTACTTGCTTGCTGCTGGATCGTCTTCCTCGCTTGGATAGACCTCGACTTACAACCGTTCCTTTAGTGACCGTTAAGATTTTAATTCAAGAAGTCTATATAAGCTTATGTAAGAATATAAGCTGTATGGAGGGCGCTTTTTCATCCTTTACTTACAGAAAAGGCAAACCAATATCTCGTAAATGAAGGAAGGGGGACAGGAATTCAAAGGGACCTAAAGAATCAGAATTGACAGAAATAGAAATCTGCTTGAAATCTTAGTGACTTAAATGGGCGATTGGCAACTACAAGATAAAGTATGTTGTCGTTTGGTTTATTGTTAACTGGCTGAGTTTCTTGGCTGCTGTGTATATTTATTTTGGATGGCTTTTTATTGTTTTAAAATGTTTTGTTTGTATTCGTTTTGAATTGTAAGCCACCTAAAGTTATTGATTGAAATGGAGAGGTATGGAAACTGAATGCAAGAAAATTAGAGGGATCAAGGGCACAGCTGAACGCTGAAATGAGAACAATTACAAAAAATGTACGATCCGATACACGAGATGTATCAAAACTGAAAAAAGGGCATGTAAATTTGAAAAAAACATGAAAGCTCAAGAATATAACAATCAAAAAAGAGAGGACGGCTTGCAGATTTTGCATTCGCGGCAAAGACGACGGAATTTAAGATGCTTTATCCTGAAAGAAATTAACAAATGTCATAGAAACTATAACTAATGTACAGATGGAGCTATGGTATTCAATACAGGTAGTCCTCGACTTACGACCACAATTTATGTTGTTAAGTCAGAGCGGCCGTCCAGCGCCAATCCCATCTGCGAACAGGCAGGAGGCGAGGCGAGGCGAGAAAAACGTACCGCTCCTCGCTGGGACGGACTGCGAAGCGGACCTCGGGCGCCGCGCACAACGCGTGCAGCACCCTCCGGTCCCGCCTCCAGGCCCGGCCGCCTCCTCCCCGGGCGCACTCTGATGACAGCACGCCGAGAGCCGCAACAACGGCTTCCGGCGGGCCGACGTCACTTCCGGGCAGTGAGGCGCGGCGGCCGCCATCTTGGGCGGCTGCGGGAGGCGGCGGCCGGGTGGGCGCGCGCGATCGGCGGCGACTCTGCCGCTTCTCTCTGCCGGCCATGGCCGGGCAGTTCGACGCGGAGGACCAGGCGAGCTGGTATTGGGGCGGCTGAGCCGAGCGGAGGCGGTGGAGCTCCTGCAGGGGCAGCGCCACGGCACCTTCCTGGTGCGGGACTCGGGCAGCATCCTGGGCGACTTCGTCCTCTCCGTCTCCGAGAGCTCGCGCGTCTCGCACTACATCGTCAACAGCCAGGGCGGGGGCGGGGCGGGGGCGGCCCCCGGCGCCCGGTGAGTTCTCCCCTCCCTCCCCGCCTTTTGGGCCTCTTCCGCGCCTCCGCCGCCCGGCCCCGGCCGAGGGAGCGGCTGGGAGATCTCTTGTTCGCCCGGAGGTCCTCGGGATACGGCCGAGCGGAGCGTCCTAGCTGCGACTCTGGTGGAATCGCTTTGGGACTTACCCGTCCCTAAACTCTCCTCATGGTCTCCCATCTGGGCCGGCTGCGTGTGTCGTTTGAAATGACCCGGGGTCACCTATGTTGCCGCCGCTACTTCCGTGTAGTTGAATAAAATGCTCTTTGGCGGTCTGTATTTGAGTCTTCTGCTTTTTAAAAGCCCATTTAGGACACCGAAGACTCAGTTGGTTGCCTGGGCTGAAATGGTGAGGATTAGGACCCTTCCTGTGGTGGCTCTAGGGTCCTGGGATTCCTTAAGGCAGGCCCCTTCTTTCTTAAAAAAGGCAGGTCGAGTCATGTTGTGTAATTACACTTAGGTTTGCAACTGTCCCCTTTAGTTAAGGGGGCTAATCACTTCTTTTGAGCTTAAGGGGGCTGATATCTTCTGAAAAACTTCCGCTTAATTTTGCTGCTTATAAAGTGGATTTGTGCCTATGTTACGTGTAAATGTACAGACTCATAATAATGCTACTGTAAATCAATGGATATTTATTTAGGTTTTCATTTTTAAGAAACAAAATGGGTTATTGGTTAAATGCTATTCTTGGTGTTCTCTGTTTTGTTTCATTATTTCCTTTTTGTTTCCCCGCTTGCAGGGTTGTCTCCTTCTAAGTTTCGGATAGGTGATCAAGAGTTTGATTCTTTACCAGCTTTGTTGGAGTTCTACAAAATACACTACTTGGACACTACAACATTGATAGAGCCTGTTTCAAAATCAAAGCATAACAATGATGCGCAGCTCAGGCAGGAAGAAGTTGAATATGTACGTGCTCTTTTTGACTTTAGTGGCAATGACGAGGAAGATCTCCCGTTTAAGAAAGGAGACGTACTGAGGATTTGGGAAAAGCCTGAAGAGCAGTGGTGGAATGCAGAGGACGGTGGTGGAAGGCGAGGCATGATACCGGTTCCTTATGTGGAGAAGTATAAACCTGCCTCTGCTGCGGTCTCCGCTCCGATTGGAAGTAACCAGGATAGTACCATCCCACAAGCATTGGTTGGGCCAGAACCGGGTCCCTATGCCCAGCCCAGCATCAATACGCCACTCCCCAACCTTCAGAATGGGCCAATACTTGCCCGGGTCATCCAGAAGCGGGTCCCTAATGCTTATGACAAGACAGCCTTGGCCTTGGAGGTATGTAGTGGCACAATGCAGAGAGAATTCTCACTCGGATTCTTCCATTTTGAAAATAATAGGGGAACCCTTCAGTTGTTAATTTACAAGCAGCAAGGCTTCCGAGCCATTGATGCTGATGTTCCCCACAAATGTAGCTGGCAGAAAGACTAGCATGATCTTCTTGAAATGGATAGTATTTCTGTGTTGTGAGTGCTGTGTGTGTGTGTTTGCCTCTTCTGTGAGAAGCCCACCGATTACTTAAGTTCTGTCTGAAGCATGTTTAGGAGGAAAAGTTGCTATAATGAAAAAAATATACTTTGGCCTTTTGTGCCCAAGGTGATGGGTTGTACTGCTTAGAGACTTGATATGCATTAAGTATTTTCTCAGGTGTCTGCTGAATGTATCCCAGCTTGATTTCTTCTAAAACAGGGGTGTCAAGCTCATGTGGTCACGGCGGCATTCCCCTTCGTTAAATGAGGCGTAAGCGTCACCAGAAGGGTCCTGTCTTAATGGAAGTGTGGTTGTATCACTGCAAGTAGTCCATAACTTACAACCACAATTGAGCCCAAAATTTATGTTGTTCAATGAGAAATGTGTTAAGTTTTGTCCCATTTTACGACTCTTCTTGCCACATTTGTTAAGTGAATTGCTACAGTTTTTAAATTAGTATCATGGTTGTTAAGTGAATCTGGTTTCCCTATTGACTTTGTTTGTCAGAAAGTCGCAAAAGGAAATCGTGTAAGTCCGGGACACTCCAACTGTCATAAATGTGGGTGAGTTGTCAAGAATGTAAATCATGTGACCGTGGAGAAGCTACAAGTTGTAAATGTGAAAAACGGTTATATGTTACTTTTTTCAGTGCTGTTCTAACTTCAAACGGTCGCTAAACAAACTGTTGTAAGTTTGTATGGACTACCTGTAGTTATGTCTCCATGGAATACTGTGACTGCCTATTACCGGCGGTAGCTCAGGCTGTAGACTGGCTCTTTGGTGCCTTCGCCTTGCCTTGGGAGGAATCCCGCAATGGGTTATTGAGGAACACTAATTGTGACAATCTTGGCTTATATATTTAAAGGATAACATACCCTTGTTCCCAAAATATTACTTTGTTCTCAAGCTGGGATTGTTCTGTAATTGTTTCCATCATTACTGTTAAGCGGAACTGCCAGAATGATGAGGCATGACAACAGAACTCTGACTTTTCCTCTGTGAAGATGGCAGGCTTGGAGATGTGGCTCCAGAGATGAAGAAAATAATATTTACGGTAGTAATGATTGTGAAAAATTCTAGTCATTCTTATCCTTTAGTGTTTGAGTTCCTTTCTATAGGCGTTTGGGTGAGTTAGATAATAATTTATGCTGAAAGTTCATTAAGTAGCAAAAGCAAATTATCTGGTTGGCTCTTTGCTTTATGGAATAAAAAGATACTGCACAGCCCTGCAGCACTCTGGAACAAAACCTGAGATTCAAATAGCATGCTGTATTTCCCGCTTGGTGGAAAAGGAGAAAAGCTGTAATTTTTGCTGTCAAAGGACCAGGCTGGGTCCTAGGAGCAGCTGCTACTACCGGTTCCTTGTTTAACCGTATTGCTTTCCGCTGAACATGTTGTTGTTAACCAGGAGGCTTTCCCAGAATATACCTGTTTAGATACCTGCTCAAGGAATTGAAAAGTCATTCACAGAGTTGACGGTGTTGTGTTTCTTAATTTGCAGGTTGGTGAACTAGTCAAGGTCACCAAGATTAACATGAGTGGCCAGTGGGAAGGAGAGTGCAATGGCAGGCGCGGCCATTTCCCATTCACACATGTCCGGATGCTGGATCAACAGAATCCTGAAGAAGACTTCAGCTGAAAAGGACCCCACTGTTCTGCTTATGGATGGGAGCGAGCACACATGGAGTTTCATTGCTGCAGCAATGGAGACTGTTTCTTGAGAAGTCAAAAGTAGGGTTGTTTCTGCCAGCATTCTGGTATTGAAGATGAACTGACCCTGGGACACAACACTCATGAGGTGCTTGTTTTTTCAGGGCAAGGCTTCTGTGCCAAGAGGTAGGTCAAAGATATTACATTCCCCACCCCCGGAGTATAGACGAGAATGCTGCCCAGGGCTGTGGAGCTTTGTCAGTTGCATGGCTTTCTCTGTAGGTAGTTAACCTGAGTGGCTTGGTAGGACGCTCACAGCTTGCTAGCCTAAATATTCCTCTCTTTGGATCTGATATATATTGTAATTTCTGTCTCATAACTGCTTGTTGCAAAATGAGTACACTATGCATCGCCCTGGTCTATTTTCTAAGTGTATTTTGATACTGGGATAGCTGGAGCTTAATGATTATATTTTGGATGCGTTAGGGCGAAGTCTGCTCATTATTGTGAGTTCCAAAAATTTGTCTTTAGTACAGACATAGCAAGTAGCTGACTTAATTTCAGAGGTAGGTGTTAATGGATATTAAATATTGGTGGAATGTTAAGCTTCCCTTAAAGTGCAGAGAACTGTGTTCATTGTACTTTTTAAATTGCCGACTTATCTGAGCACTACACTCTAAAGCATTAGCCGGTTATAGAAAGAGATGAGTGCCTGAACATTTCCTTTTAGTACTTTCTACTTATTCCATATAGCGAGGCAAATATTGCCATGATAAATGAAAATGCCAAATACTTTTCTTCTATAAATGGTTCCTTTCAAACTATGGTTCCATTTGCAAAGCATTCTGATGGTGGTTTCATGAAGAACTTATTTTTAATAAACTAATGAAAATACTAGAATGCTTTTGGATTGATTCTAAAACATGATTACTTTACGCACACAATATCTTTCCATTACTCGTGACTTGAACAAACCACTTTTTCTACTAACCCCAGACTGCTTGTTGCCAGGTTTTTTTTGACTTAATATTGCTAGAAAAAGAATAACCTTGAACCAATAAAATTTCCTTTGCTTATCAAAATGTGCCTGCCCCGATACTCTTCCCAAGAATGAACTGCAGGTGTGTAATATGCCATCTCATATCCCATTAATAAAGGAGGAAAATGCCCTTTAGTGCTTATGTAATAGTGCCATTCTGTTCTAGCTTTAAGAATATTGAAATGGCTGGATCCCACTTGTCTGTCAGGGAAGTCCAATGCACCCCCGCCCCCAAATAATCAGAATATGAACAGAGCAGTGCACAGGTCAATCCTTATATTTACATATAATTGCATTGCTCATAAAGGGCTGGACCTAAGTGTATTTTGAAGGGGAGTTGGCTGTGGATTATGGAATGTTCTAGCCAATCATCCTTAGTTGTTAAGTCAGCTTTCCACAGATGGGAATGGTCCATTCCCTAGTAAAATGATTGGTGACACTATGCAAAGCACTGTTGCCCAGTGGGTCACTGAGGCTGGGCAATTAGATTTGTTCTGAGAACCAAGTACTTGGTTGACACAAAGTCTCAACAACACTTCTCAAGGTCTTAGGAAAGGCCGCAGTCCGACCAGTTGCCTTTTTTTGACTTTTATGGCTTGCTGTGGGAATTTGTTTTATGGGAAGTTCAGTAGAGATTGTAAGATTTGTTTCCCTGAAAATGATTTTTCCGAAACAGATCCTAAAGTATTCTTGGAAACCACAGAATTTCTCCAATTAAGGTTGGTTGATGTTCTGTACTCTTGCAGGAAGTACCTCTTAAAGAGATATACAGAAGCTTTATTTAACAGGATACTCTGCATTTAAGTAGAAACATAGTTTATTATAATACATTTCTGCTTAGGCTCTGCCAAGTTGGCAGCATTAGAAACACGAGGGCGATGTTTGTATTGTAAGTAATGTTGGAAATTCCCTGTGACCAATTCTGCAATGTTGATCCTTCAGAATTTCTGGAATGAGACACAGACCCTGTGGTTTGTTGACTTTTGACCAGCTGTTGTGATTTATAAACCATATTGCCTGTATATTATAAAACTAAGCAATTTTGTTTTATTCACTAAACCGTGACAGTAGTATGTAAAACTATTGAATATGTTCATGTATTATGCTTTGCTTTTGGTTTAATGTGTGAATCGTCCCAATGGAGTTTATCCAGCAAATCAACTACAGAAGGGCAAATGTATTATTCCAATATTCATATTTCAACCACTTTCAGTTTTCAAAGTATGGTTGCAATATTATCACCCTTCCTCTTCATCTAGCATCAGAGGCATTTCATACTCTCGTGAAGCAACTGCTTTGCTTGAAGACCTAGGCCAGGGGTGTCAAACTGGTGACCCGTGGGCCAGATGCGTCACGCACAGGCCATGCCCACCCCAGCTGTGAAGGGGGAAAACATCATGTGATGACACCTGTGACCCAGGCAGTCAATTTTGGGTAATTAACTTTCCCCTAAATTAGAGTGACCTGCTATAAGAGCACCACTGGTCACTAGTTTTATTTTGTGATGCATTTTTGCATAGTATTACACTACTCAGTTTAAATGGGTTGGTTTTTTTTTCTAGCTAGTATTTTAGTCAAGCCCAGCATTTCATAATAAAACTGATGGGATCAAAGCTTGTTAATCTATTATAACTACAAGTATTTTAATCATTTTAATAACATGCTGTCAGAGTGAAAAATGCTATGCACAAACTAAAGCAAAAGCATATATAAAATGTGCCCTGTATTATAGAACACTACACACTTTCTTGACAGTTATTTTTTGTAGCCTGTAATCAACATGTGTATAACATGTGGCGTAAATAAAAATTGTAAAAGTGGAATTTGTGATTCATTGCCTTAACAATGTAAGTGCATGGATAGGTAGTGGGTGGGCTGAAGATGCACCATATTGTTCAAAGAAACATTTTTAACATTCTTTTGTTTTTAGAATAGTGACCAATTTTTTTTAAAAAAGAACAAAACACAAGAAAAATACACTATCAAAGAAAAAAAAGTTTTAACTTTTTTAAAAAAGTGAAGTAAAATACAATAAAAATGCCATTTTAATAGTAAATAGTGACAATTCTAGTTATCTAATGCAATTATAAATTTGAGTGATAGTAAATGACAAGATCAGTTGCTGCAGAACAAGAAAGATTGTCAATTGATATGGGAAGCCTTGGTGGTTTAAATCCATAGTAAAAGCCTTTAGAAACTGGATCAAGTTAAACATAGCTGGGAAATCTTTTGTTATGACTGATGCTGTAATATGCCACATGATTATTAACAAAGTTGTGCCTTGTCAGACAAAAGATGTACATGGTAAATTTGGGCCAGCAAGTGTCATGCTGATCCTAGCTCTTCTTAAATAGAATAGAATAACAGAGTTGGAAGGGACCTTGGAGGTCTTCTAGTCCAACCCCTTCTCAGGCAGGAAACTATACCATTTCAGACAAATGATTGTCCAAGCGCTTCTTAAAAACATCCAGTGTTGGAGCATTCACAACTTCTGGAGGGAAGCAATTCCACTGGTTATTTGTTTTGTCATCAAATTCCGTAATTCTAGGTTGCTTCTCTCCTTGATTAGTTTCCATCTATTGCTTCTTTTCCTGCCTTCAGGGGCTTTGGAAAATAGGTTGACCACCCTGCTTCTCTCTGCAAGCCCCTCAAATATTGGAACATTGCTATCATGTCTCCCCAGTCCTTCTTTTCATTAAACTAGAAATACCCAATTCCAGCAACCGTTCTTTATGTTTTAGCCTCCAGTCCCATAATCATCTTTGTTGCTCTTCTCTGCACTTTTTCTAGTATCTCAACATCTTTTTTACATCATGGCAACCAAAACGATGCAGTATTCTAAGTATGGCCTTACCAAATAGCAAAGTTTAATACCAAGGAAAAAAGTGACCAAGTTCCCAGGCCTGGGGTTAACATGGGTGTGATTGGGGTCATTTCATGTCAAGTGGTCTGGGCGGCGTGGTGGTGCCCCTGCTCGACCATCGTGGATTTCAGTGAAATTTTGTGTGAACATGCACACATCCTCAATGAACATTGGTAAAGTATTACATTTGCCAATTCAATACTTGCGGAGACATAGTCAAGATGGCCAAGTTTTGTTTCTCAACAAAATATTGCCGGAGATGTGTCTCAAATTGCTGAAATCTCAATCATACTGTAGAAGGCTGCGGTATGGGGTCAAACAATTCCTCAACAGTTTCAAATGACACGATTAACTTTGTGGCCAAAATGTCCAATACTGTCTATCTGAATTTAAAATTGGCCGACATATTTCCTCGTTATGTTGCCTGCATTTATGACAAAAAATGGTGGGTAGGCAACATCATGGAAATTTTGATAGAACAAAATGATGCATTGGTAAAATGTATGCATCCGCGAGGCCCTGTTCATTCATTTCATTGGCCTGAAAGACAAGATGTTTGTTGGGTTCCAGAACCACATCTTATTTGCGTGCTTCCAGTGCCTTGTTAGGTCAACAGTATTAATTCCCAGAAGCGATGCTAAAGAACATGGCACGTAAATTCAATAATAAGCGATCGTTGGAATTTGGCAGTTCATACTAACAGTATGGACTTCAGCTTTGGAACCATATATGACACCCAGTTTACGCTTGGATTCCTAGGATAAACTGCCCAATCATCAGCTTGGGAATCAGATAGATATCCAAGGCTTTGGAACCTCAGGGAAGAAACTGAACTACAGGCTTGGGATCCTGAACCAAGAAACCCACCTGGGTACCGGGCATGCCCCCTAGGTCAATGGGGTTGCTGGTTCAAGTGCCTGAACTGGTAGTGACAATGTCACCATGGGCCAACGCAATATAATAATAGTAATGATGTCTATCTAAAACAAACAAGACAAAAATAATAATAGAATGCATGTGATGTTGCCATAGCAATGTCCTCAACTTTGTCCCTATTTTTATATGTCAGTGATGAAAAAACAACCCTGCTTTTTTAGGGGTTTGAAACAAGTCTTTTTTTATAAAAACAGGCTGAAAATACCCTATTTTTGGCATTTTTACAAAAAATGTCAACTTCACGCTCAATTTGTAAACTTTCAGAAAGCAGTAAGAGAATGCATTTTTATATTTGAAAACCTTGTGTTGCTAACTTTTTACGCACCAAGTTTTATGTTTAATCATACCTTTCCTTCCAGAAATATAAAAAGCCAAACTTTAATCTTTTTTCGAGCCACAATATTTTCGGCCAACTTTGCTTCAAATTATGTAGATCACTCATGAGAATGTTTTTATTGTTTTGTTTAATAGAGCACAAAAAGTTGTACAAGATGGCCAAGTTTTGTTTCTCTCAACAAAATATTGCTGGAGATGATATGTCTCAAAGTTGCTGAAACCTGCTGCGGTATGGGGTCAGACAAATGACTATATCTGCAAGTATTGCATCGGCAAATGTAACGCTTTACCAATATTCACTGGGGACATGTGTGCATGTTCATACAAAATTTCATTGAAATCCCTGATGGTCGAGCAGGGCACTTTTCTGAAATCAGACCACTTGACATGGAATGACCCATTGGTCAAGCCCCTATTGGATAGCTTTTTGTACTGTTTGTGGTTTTAGTCCTGGCTGATTATGTTTGTGAGCTTCAATTATTTATTTTTAATACATATTGTATGCCACTCAAAATCTTTTGGATGGACAGCTATATTATATTGAATAAGTTATAAATAAAAAAGTACAGTTGCTCCTCATTCAAACAATTCGCGAAGTTAGAGCTTGTCTATGATCCATTAGATTAGGAGGCCATTCTAGTGGGCCAGTTAATATAACTAAGGGCCACTCCAGGTCCTAGCCCCCAACACCTCCCAACAGTGGGTCTCCACCAGCTTCTTTTTCAGCATGATCACATAGGCTGGGCCAATTGTAGCTGCTGAATGGCAGTCTGCAGTTAACTTGGTGCCAAGCCTACACAGGTTAAAGCCATGTCTTTAAACTGCCCCCAAATGCCTACAGGCAGGCAATATGGAGCCTGTAATGCCGGTATTAGAAATGGCCACTAAAATTTTGACTAATTGAAGTTTGCGAGTCTTTAAAGGACAACCCCTTATGAAAGGTGTTGCAGTAGACCAAGTGGGACAAGGGCAGGAATCAGAGCAACCAGGTCCTCATATGAGATAGGTCTGCAACCGGTGCACCAGCCAAAACTGGCAAAAGACCCCCAAGCCATAGCTTCAACTGCCAAGAACCAGAAGTCTGGGAGGCCCTTAACTGACACAACTGCTCCAATCAGTGCACCCCTGGACAAACCAGTAATTGGGCATCCTAGAGTTCCTCCAATCTCTCCCCAGACTGTAGGCCACAAAGAATCTCAGATCATTTGCTAACATGTTCATCATTCTAGACCCTGTCCATACGGAATTCTGACCCAAACAAACCTGAACATGTATCCCAACTAATTGCAACAACCAGCACCTACAATTGACTCCTTTGACTGCTCTGCCAAAGCACACCCATCCATTCATTGTATTTATATGACCACCCATTCCTAGAAAAAGTGATTTTATAGAAATGAAGCCAAACAGCTCTAAAGATCTATTTGTCTGCCACCCTGTGGTTTGGCAAACCATCCCCTTAATCTCTAAAATTTGCCCACTTGCCTTGCTTGATGGCCCTTTCCCAATGAGGGTCCCAACCACCCATGGGATGACTGCCTCCCCACAGTGCAGGCAGCTGAAGTCTGAGCAAGGTTGCCAAGGGACTTCCTGCCGCTTGGAGGATGTGAGGGTTGGGGCCAGTCCACAATTGATCGGAGGCAGAAGAGATGTAAGGTAAGAAATGTATGTTTTTTATACTTGCATGTACAAACAGCCTGTCAGAGTAGGGGTCTGTTGTAAGGGAATGTCTTTCTAAAACTGGGTATCATCAACATAGTGATGATACCTCAATCCCAAATCATTGGATCACTCACCCAGTTGTTTCATGTGACATGCTAAACATGCACAGAAAGTACCAAGTCTTCTCACCCCCCACCCCCATCTACCAAACAGGGGCTTGACCTCTTCTCCACCAATATCTGCTGCAACCCCAAAGGTGCTTTTTTCAAAAAGCTACTGGACTTTGTTTTTCCTTAAAGACATTTCGCTTCTCATCCAAGAAGCTTCTTCTGTACCTCAGAACTGAAGAAACCTCTTGGGCGAGAAGCGAAACATTTTCAAAGGGGAAAAACCAAGAAAGTCCACTTGCCTTTTGAAAAAGCACCTTTGGGAAAACCGTGCCCTGGATGACCGAATCAGACACCTATTGCAACTGAAACCAGAGGAAGGAGCACAGCACCAGTGTTGCCAAACCTGAGAGCCAGTCCAGTGGGAGATCAGGATTGAAGGGAATCAAGGCTACTAAGGGGTCTCTGACTAAAGAACAGCAGGCCCCAAAACAGCAACTGCATCCTGCCCCCCCCTCCCCCGCCCAAGCAATCTAGAAGTGTGGTTAAAGCCATTGCAGTCCCATATCCAGGTCTGCCTGTAAGCCTGGGAACTCCATTACCAACCTGCCACAGAATCAGGGAGGGTAGGCAAGGAGGCTGGTACAATAACAACCTGAATGAACTGTGGAGCTCAATTTAACACACACGGCCTCATATCAAGCAATCAACCGCAGTGTCTCTGGAAGCCACCCAAGTGTTGTGTCACACAACTTAACACTTCCACCCCTACAGCGGATGCCATGCCCAAAACCCACTTGCGCACATCTCTGGGATGGGAAGACAGGCCTCAAAGCTCAGTTAAATTTTGGTAATATATACCAGATTGGCCCTCTCATCTCTGTTAGGTCAATGATGATGATTATTTATTAGAGACCAACCAGGCAACAGCCATCAACACCAGACTGTCCAGGGCTGCTGAGCAGGACAGAGAGCTGGGAGCAAAGGGCTGGAATGTGCCACTGAAGCAACATACAGGAAGCATGTGCCCCAAGAGTAACCCGCCTCATCTCCCGTCCAGAGCCTCTCCCTAACCATCACCCTCCATCCCACAGAATCTGCAGCATCCTTTGCTGGCTTCCTGCAAGCAATGCCAATGGGGAAGCTGGTAGGAGGTTGCCAGTGGCAACCACACA
The DNA here is from genome assembly GCF_049901735.1 of Notechis scutatus. Taxonomy (NCBI): domain Eukaryota; kingdom Metazoa; phylum Chordata; class Lepidosauria; order Squamata; family Elapidae; genus Notechis; species Notechis scutatus. The sequence continues at coordinate 1,009,042 of NC_142009.1, forward strand.
AAGCCCTTGCTCCACAGCAGCACAGGATTCGCTCAACAACGGCAACTAAAATCTGGAATTTCTATTGCAAAGCATGTGATGTCATGCTTTACAATATGCTATTTAGCGACTGGAATGCGCATCTCAACTGCCATTGTTAAATGAGCAGCAGTAGTCTCAGAGAGCTCCTGGAGGACCCAAGAGGTTCCAGAAGATGGGTCTTCAGTGTCTTCCAAAAGGGGAAGGAGGAAGACCTGGACTGCCCATTTAATGTCCGTCCTGGTCAAAGTCCTCAGAAAGACTGGCAGGCTGGGCATTTAGGAGCATCGGGCTAGGCCTGCTCCAATTAACAGGGTCGGGCCAGGCTTTGACAAAAACACATTAGCCTGAACTTTTCTCTTTCGTTGGCCAAGGGCCGCCTGAAGTTCTCCTCCACCTCCTGAAGGGAAAAGTGGGCCACGAGGGGCTGCAGCTGCCGGAGAAGCGCGCGGGGTTGGGTCGGGTCCCCCTCAGAGGAAGGGGGCCAAAGCGGCTTAGAAAGTTGGCCGACGAACAAAGCTGGAGGAGCGGTCAGAGGGGAGGCGGCGAGAGAAGGGGAGCAGCAGCGTCCGGCTCTGCTGGGGACGGGCGGCCTGGAGGGCACCGAGTTCTGCCAAGGCCGGGCGCGTCCACGCGAGGCCCCGCCGGGTGGGGGTCGAGGGCCCGGCCCTCTCAGCGCAGGAGTCGCCCCGCCAGGAGACGCCGCTCCCTCGGGCAAGGCGCCCCGAAGAAGGGGAGGCTCCCGGCGCTTCTTCCGCCAGGCTTGCTGGCTCCGTACCCGCCCCTCCCCGCCCCATGCTTCTCTGAGCCGGTGCAGAGCGCCTGCCTCGGCGGGAAACAGCGACGCCGCCTGCGTCCGCCCGGCGGTTGCCAAGGGCCAGCCGTTGCTAGGGAGGGCGAGGGGGCGTGGCGGCGCCTGCGCGCGGCGCTCGCACTGCCCGGATGTAGCGGGAGGAGGTGTCGCCGCCATCTTTGCCCGGAGAGCAGCGAGAGCTGATCGTGGCTGAGCCCCCCGCCGCCGGACCATCGGTCTCCATCCGTCCCGCGTCGCCGCCCTCGCCCTCGCCCCACGGACATGGACGACCGGGAGGACCTCGTCTACCAGGCTAAGCTGGCCGAGCAGGCCGAGCGCTACGATGGTGCGCGGGGCGGCGGCGGGAGACGAGCAGGGAGGGGCGGGCAGGGCAGAGCGCCAGGCGGGGGCGAGGCTGCGGCCACCGGGCCGGGACAAAGAGAGGCGGCCGGCAGCGGACCGGAGCCGGGCGGCGGGGCAGCGGCGACAAAATGGCGGCGCGGGCGGCCAGGGAGGCGGAGGAAGCAGGGCGGGAGCGCCGGGCGGGGGCGCAGACAAAATGGCGGCCGCGCGCTCAGGCGGCGGCAGTGGGGGAGGAGGCGGAAGAAGGCCCCCCGCAGGCCAGGGGGGAATTAGAGGAGGCGCCCCCTCACCCGCGCAGAGCCGCTCCAGCCCTCGGGGGGTGAGCCCCGGGCGACCCTCCCCAAGGCCGCGGTGGGAGGGGGCGGAGGGCCGCCGAAGCTGGGGTGCGGCCTCTCTCGGGGGGGAAAAAGGGCGGGGGCCCCCCAAAGGGCCGAGCCCGGAAGCGCCGAGTAAGTGAAGGAGCGCGACGGCCTCGCTCGGCTCACATGCCGGGCAGGAGAGGCCGGGCTGCGTCAGGCAGAGGCCGGCGCCTCGACCGATCTGTCCCTCCCCGCCTGCTTCCTCCCGCGGCGGCCGCTTGCCTTATTTCCCTCCTCTGGTTCCAGCGTTGCACCAGCGTTGAAATTGCTCCTTTTCTCCCAAATAGGAATAACGCGCGCGCGCGCAATCGCTAATAGTGCACTGTTCCTTCTCGGAATGCCACAAGAATACGTCGATTGCTGTCCCCCAGCATCTCTCTGGCCTTGGGGGCTCCCTACCTAGCAGGTCGGGATCTAGGAAAGCTGGAAAAAGGCAAAGCCACATTGGTGGGGGGGGGGGGGAACAAGAACAGGAGACAAACCCAGTTGATGGACTAAACTCCGATTATTTGTTTTTATTTTCTCTATCAGCAAAAGCCTGTGGGTGAGCAGGCCAGCAAGCTACCTGGGAGGAGATTGCTGGCCTTCTCATAAGGGAACAACACTCATTTTGGGTGCCACCCACCCCCACTTCACAACATACATGGGAACAAGCAAAAGAACAGTGTGGTCTTGGTGCTCCTGTTCCCCTCATTTAATTGCATTTAATTTTGTTGTACTAGGTGCAATGACAATAAAGTAAACTAAATATGTCAAGTACCCCAAGAGTATGTCGGTCCATACAGTTCACATATTCTCTGGGCATAGACCTTACAAAGAACGTAATAAAATCAACAGTACTAAGTGTAAACACAGCAATAAAATATGAAATTAGGAACAGTGATTCCCATATGTTGGATCTAAGCCAGGAAAGGGTCAGAATCCTGTATGGATTTTGGAACCCCTAAATACTGGATACTGTATTTCGTTTGCATGTGTTTCCCATTTAAAATGATAAATTGTAAAATGTTGACAGTTGTAAAATAGAATTAAAGACACATTCTGAAAACACATTTTAATGGACAAAACCTGGGTATGTTTGCATCACTCAGATGTTGAAGTGGCTCTAGATATCAGAAGGGCTTACCTTAGTATTTAAATTCTGCAATACTTGGGAGATGCGGAATGGTTTGAACTGGTGCTGAACATGTTCTGTGTTGGATTAGGTTCCTAGAAGAGGACATATCATGAGTGGGGTCTCAATGAAAAGTATCAAAATATTGGGAGAGATGATCGTGTTCATGGGCTTGTTAAGGGACCTTAGACGCATCAAATCCAGTCCTTTGCTCAGTATGAGACCCATCAAGGCATCATTGGCAGAGGACCAGTCATCCTCTCAAAGACGTTGCTTCATGTGGCCGTCTCTTCCACTGACTGACATAGTTCATGCAACCCAGAAGTTTCTGCTAACATCTAGGCTGAACTTATTTCCTTTAAATTGAATCCATTACTTCTGGGGCAACAAAGAATCGCTCCAACGCATCTGTGTGGCAATCCCTCCGAGGTTCCACAACTGCTATTATGTCTCCCTTCGGTTTTCTCTTCTATGGGTTAAAAAACCAGAATTTGTAACTCTTCTTCATGAGGTTTGGTTTTCCAGCCATTCACTACCTTGATCATCATCTTCCAAGCTCTTAATTTCCTGCTGTTCTTTTTGAACCATGGTTCATAGAACTAGACCCAGAACCCCAGGTGGGGTCTATCCAGGGCAGAGTAGAGGGGAATGGTTACTGTCCATTATCTGGAACCTGCTCAGTTATTAATGCATCACACCCAAATCCCTTTCAGCTGTCCTCCTGCCAAGCCAGATCTCCAGGCCATGTTGTTATGTATTAGGTATTTTCACTGCTTCGGATTAAATATGAAAAAAGCAGGTTGTTAATCTAATAATTTTAACATATTGACTTGATTCATGCCCAAAAAGTATGGGATGTAATATTGCTGGAAAGCCCAGCCATGGGTGATCATCTTGACTGGTTATCTTGAATATAAGCTTGAAGGCTAGCTCTGCCCAGAGGGCCACATTCCTCTAGTGGAATGGGCAAGTGAAATGCTCATGGCTTGATATAAATGGGTGTCTGAATTTCATTTGCTAAGCAGTCCTCCTCTTGTGTCGGGAGGTTCCCTTCTGTGTCCTCCATACTTTCCTATAGCATTTGTTAGCCCCATTTCTTCATGCTACTGTACAAGGGAGAAGGTCTTCAGATGATTGCAAGAATTTGCAAGAAGCAGTCAGTGGAGCTGGCTGCATTTGGAATCTCAGCCATTCAGAGCTCTGGTTGCCACGGCTGCAGCTTTGTTTTCCAGGACTGCTCAGCATTGGTGCAGCAATGGTTCTTTGGAAGGCTTCGATTAATCTGTCATAAAAAGTTTTGCTACGTGCATTTATATTTGCTCCCATGGGGGCCTGCTGCTTTTGGCATTGCAGCCTGGTTTGTCTGATAGTCACACACACGGATCAGGGTAAGTTTCTGGGTTTGAACTGTCAATATTGGTTTCATTTTTGTTGGATGACCATAAAGTTTATTCCCATATTTGGCATGAGAAATCTGACATAAGTCTCTGTGTTGTGTATATCTATTTTAGAAATGGTTGAATCAATGAAGAAAGTGGCTGGAATGGATGTGGAGCTGACAGTCGAGGAAAGAAACTTGCTCTCTGTTGCATATAAAAATGTGATTGGTGCCAGAAGAGCCTCCTGGAGAATAATCAGTAGCATTGAGCAGAAGGAAGAGAACAAAGGTGGGGAAGACAAATTGAAGATGATCCGGGAGTATCGGCAAATGGTGAGTGCTGCAATTGTACTTCCTCAGTCCCCAGAATCGTGCTTGGAAGTGGCTGTGTTTTGTTTTGCAAGGTTTGTTTAGCAGTGACATCTGGGTGGAGTAGAGGTACCTTTTTATCCCATTTCCTTCTACTGTCCTGGGTGTGTGCACCACAGCATTTGTAGCTCTTGTGGCATTCTGGCCCAGCTCTTTTCTCTTCCTCCTCCCAATGGACTGAATGGCTCTATTTCTGAAGACGGGCATAGATTGCTGTGGAAAGAAGCTGCAGAGTCTGGAGGCTTTGGAATGTGTCTCCAACATGTATCCTCTTTCCAGTGGTCTAGTAAACTGCACTGAGTTGCCGAAAGAGTCCTTTGAGCATAGCTCTGTGCGTGGGTGAAACTGAATTATTCACTTGACTTGAACACATTTACCGACTATGGAATAACCGTTGAGGACGGGAGAGAGATGGAAGGAAATAAGAGCATTTCACACCGTAACACTATTTCATAAGTTTTGCTCGTTTATAAATGGGATTTTAAGTTCCATTTCAGTTACTGAGTTAGCTTAGGAGAGGCAACCATTAACTCTTGGGGAAGGAGGCACTCTCAGATTCTTAAAATAGATCCAGGGAATGGGATGTCTTTATTATTGTAAGGCAGATTCTCAATACATATGAAGTTTTGGGGGCTTTAAGTAGAAATCGAGATACATAGAACTATATAGTTTCTCAGCCTATTGATAGATTCTTTGTACCTTTCCTCTGTGCAAACTGTACTTAAGTTTACGAATCCTAAAAAGTGCTATATGGCACTGAAGGCAAAATTCTAAACAATTGCACCCCCATAGCTGGGTCAAGCCAAATTGACCCATTAGTGTCTGATTCCAGAAACTCAAAACTGAAATGCACACATAATAGCTGCTGTTCTCTGCTTCCTTAAGCCTGTCCTCAATCGTCGTTTTCACAAGAATACCTCTAAGCATGCTAATGAGAAACTATTGAACTTCACAAATATATTTGAATTTTTTTAATCATATATAATTTAAGCTTCAATCTGGACACTTAACAACATTGGCAGTCCTTTTATTCTAAATAATGCAACTTTCCATGTTGAGGTGGTTCAGCCTAGGAGGACTGGTCTTCATTGGAGGCTGCCACGATCACTTAGGCTTTGCAGGGGCCATTCAGGCTTGTGTGTGTGTTGTATACACGCTTCTGGGGTTAGAGTCATGGCCTCTTAGGTTTGGAATCTGGTGAAGGGCTCCCTGGACTTGATTTTGAGGCAAAATCTGAGCTTTCTTTCTGTGAAAGGAATGCAGAGATCCATGTCAGTGCAATAGAGCTGTATAGGAGCTCTGCATGCCTTGATCACTTGCCCTGATGAACGGGAACGCTGTGGATGTGCATCCTCTTAAAGGCTTTCCAGATATTTTAACTATCAACTATTTACTAAGTCTGCATTACTATTGCTATTAATCCTCCCATCCTTCCTTTCACCCATCTCCTCCCACTTACGACTATATGATTGTAACCTTGTTGCTTGTATCCTAACAAATTTTTATTGACTGTTTCCTAGTATGACTTGATTGCTTATTTGTACCCTATTTGTACCCTGTGACTATTGTTAAGTGTTGCATCTTATGATACTTGACTCTTGATGAATTAATGTATCTTTTTATGTACACTGAGAGCATTTGCACCAATCCATTCACGCTTGGCCAATAAAAGAATTCTATTCTATCTTCAGTTTCTAATAGAAAAAAATGTTCGGTGGGGGTGTAGTATATCCATGCAGATGTAATACGGTGATGGGCAGTCTCTCCACTGGAACATGCTAGATCTCAGTCACAGAGCTGCCTCGTATCAAGGTGCCCTGCTCTTCTCCTCAAGGTATAAGGGATGGTTATCTGGGAGACTTGGCCAGAGTTTGTGGCACCTTTACATGTTGGGATCAATATGCCATCTGGTGAAATCGGTGCCCAGGAATAAATCCAACCATTGCTTTCTCAGAGCCCTGGTTTTAGTACAAGAAGAACCAGTTGGTCACGAAGAACCCCTTTTTTCCATGGTAGAGAGAATGGGGTGTCATGGCAGCACGTCCAGAATGGAAAGATTAGGCAACCCATGTGGCCCGTTGGCTCATCCTTTCAGAGATATTTCCTTGCCGGATTCCTCAACGCTTTCGACAAGGACAGAACATCCTGCCTTAGTTTGAAAAGATGGGATATGCTCAGAGTAGAACTGCCATGAAATAGAAATTTTATGACATTTTGTATTATGTCATAAATTGCTTTATGATAATTTTATGTCATAAAATTTTTATAAAGTTTTCCAAATTTCAGTTCCACGGAAGTCATGCGTCCCAGATTTTTGGATTCATTCTATAAGTTGGCTGACTTGAGATATTTTGGTTCAAAAATTGTTGCCCTACGATATGCATACGGTTACAGAAGTGGGAGTTTTAATAGTGTAGAGAGGAAATATGTTCCCATCTAGTTTCCCCACCTTCTCCTGTAGGTGCTGCTGGGTGGGGGGAAGGGGAGGTTGTTAGCCGCCTAATGCTGGAGCCAGGCTGGAGCCGCCAGCTGTGACTAGATCAGCAGGGGGGAGTGGGGAGAGCATCCTTTTCCAAAGCTGTCCCTTTGACAGGCAGGAGAATATATTGGGCATTATTTGACTGGCAGTTATTTTTCTCATACATTGTTAGTTGAATTCAGCTTCAAATGCTTTGATTAAACTCTTTCTACAAACTTTTTCCCCCTTCCAAGGTTGAGACTGAATTGAAACTAATCTGTTGTGATATTCTGGATGTACTGGACAAACACCTCATTCCAGCAGCCAATACTGGTGAATCGAAGGTTTTCTATTATAAAATGTAGGTACCAGATTGCAGGCATAGGGTGTGTGGAAGAGTGTGTGCCTTAACTAAACTGCTTATTTGTGGAAATCCTCTCTATCCTAAGAAACAAATCTGAATGATGAAAAGTAATTTTTTTCTACCATGATGAAGACCTTGAACACCCATGGAGGTAAGAAAATGAGCAGAGCTTGCATCTAGCTAGGCAGGAAAACAAGCAGAATGGAGAAGCAAAAGAATAAAGAAACCAGTCCTGCATTCTTCACATCATGTATCTGTTTTTCAACCTAAATAAGCCAGTCAGTTCCTAATTGCATCCTGTTTTTTTTTTTTGGGGGGGGAGGGTTGTTGCCCTAACTTTGTGGGTGTTCATGCTCTTATTTTAGCCCTCAAAGAGGGTGTCCTGGGTCTGCTCCCAACTTATCTTTTAGGAACTTTGCAATCATTCATTGCATGAACTTTGCAATCATGCAAATCTATACCAATTAGATGGATTATAATGTGATTTATGAAGGGAAGCACGATAGTTTTGTATAAGTACTCTGCATAAGGTAACATTGCAGTCTTAAACTAAAAGGGTGGTCTTTTAATCAAATATTTGAGTATGGAACTTAAGTTTTACTAACTCTTGCAAATCTGACCACTACTTCTATATATAGGGTCCTTTGAGCCATAGTTAGAAGAATTTCTGCCTTGGATAAGTTTGTCATTTTCCTCCTTTCCAGTATTAAATCTTTCTTCTAGCCTGGCCATCTGTACCCGAGAGAAAGAAAAAGGGGAAACAGATAGGAAGCGACCAGGATGAGTGGCTTGAAGCAAAATCTGGTAGTTGCTGGACAGGTTCGAGCAATTCATTTTCATCTGAATTTCAAGATGAAACGCGTAGTAGTAGGAATAGCATAAATATTTCTTATTTTGAGAACTGATTGCATTGATTCTTTTTATGCAGAAAGCCCTTTTAACTCCACAATAGGTTTTACACAGAAGCATAAGCTAGGGTTTGGGGAAATGTGTCACTATGCAGCTTGTTTGCTTCTTGTTATTAAATGGCATAAGCTTCCTTTTCAACGGAAGAGGAATTGAACTGAAATAAGTAACTGGTTTCCATTTTCCCTGCAAAGAGAGAAATGAGCTAAGATGTTCACTTTGGGCAAACAGCTTTAATCAGATCTATTTATTATTTTAAAAGTTTAACCTTATAATCAGTGGTGAAAAAATGAAATTTGGTCTTTCAGTTGACAGATTCGCCCTGCTTCCCCTCCCCTTCTGCCTCATTTTTATTGCAATGGAATATTTAGATGCTTCTTGGTGGGTGGAAAATTTAGAGTGCAGTAATCATATATGGGAGCCTGACTTAATTCTTGGCAAATTATGATCCATAAGAATCTCACATTGTGCCAAGCAAATATAGCAGGTTAACATAAGAATAATGACGATTTATTAAATTAATGTGCCTCCTGACTCTCAGTGAAATTTCAATCATATTTGCCAAAGGCTTCAGCGAAGAGCCAGATCTTGGGGGCTTTTGAAATACACTATGCAGGGAGGGGGGTGCTGCACAAATCTCGGGGAGCAAGTGGGCAGGTTTAAAATATTACAATTCAACTCTTTTATCCCATTAGTTAGAAATAACAGCAGCCCAAAGAGATTGAAATCCACTGCAGCAATAAGTCGTCTTGCGCATCCAAGGTCTGGGCTTGCTCTTGATTGCTTTTTATTCCCTTGTCCAGGAAAGGGGACTACCACAGGTATCTCGCTGAGTTCGCCACAGGAAATGACCGAAAGGAAGCTGCCGAGAACAGCTTGGTGGCTTATAAAGCTGCTAGTGATATCGCAATGACAGAACTTCCTCCAACACATCCCATCCGCTTAGGACTTGCCCTCAACTTCTCTGTTTTCTACTATGAAATTCTTAATTCTCCTGATCGTGCCTGCAGGTAAGTGAGGCATACAGACTAATAAAAGAAAGTGGAGTTACTAGGAAGCCTCGTCCCTTAAAGCAGGGGTCCCCAACCGCCGGTCCGCGGACCGGTACGGCCGCGGAACAACCCTTACCGGGCGCTGGTTGCTGGGCGCCGCCATCTTTTTGGTAAAGCGCTTCTGGTGAGCTTTTCCGGGTAGAAAGCTCACCGGGCGCTGTTTTAAATATAAAGATGAGGCGCCAGCGCTTTCGATGAGCTTTTCCGGTAGAAAGCCATTTCACCCGAAAAAGCTCACCAGAAGCTAAGCCGCCATCTTTTATGACGAAACCGCTCGATGACATCACCGGAAGCGCCGTCATAAAAAGATGGCGGCGCCCAGTTGACGCTGATACCGGGCCGCGGCGCCCAGCTGATGTCGGAACCGGGCCGGCGCTCAAAAGGTTGGGGATCCCTGCCTTAAAGCCCTCTGTGAATGAGTGTCTCAGGGAACTCCAGACTGTTGCCATCCTTGGATCGGTCTGGAATACCAGAGGAGAGGAGGAGGAGGAGGAAGGAAAGGTCAGAGTTCCCCCAAAGGTGTTCCCTCCGTAGGTATTGTGTCAGGGGACCAAGCCGGCTCTGGAAAGGGAGACTGCTGCAGAGCCCGGGGGCAGTTATTGCCAGGCAGGAGCAATTGGTTCCCTTGACATGTTTTGCTACTATAGTCATCCTCTGGTTATAGGTTGGCAAAAGCCGCTTTCGATGACGCAATTGCAGAACTGGATACGCTGAGCGAAGAAAGTTACAAGGATTCTACGCTTATCATGCAGTTGTTACGTGATAACCTGACACTATGGACTTCAGACATGCAGGGTGACGGTGAGTAGGCCCGGCAGGTCCAGCGCTGCCCCGTGACCTCATGGCACACCATAATGGAATAGGAACATATCCCCGTGTGGAAGTCTAGGCAGCCAAGGGCTGGGTAGGGAGTGAAATGAAAGATAGCTTCTTTCCCTCCGTGGCGTTGTTGTCTCCGGCAGAGGGACCAACCCCGGAGAGTCCTTTATATATGGAGTATATTGGGGTTTGCGGTTCACCAATGGGGAAAAGAGCTCCCTGTTCAGCAGACACCCAGAGGAACTGTCAGGGCTTAAGCACCCCGCCCTCTCCTTGCTTGCACCTGAAGCTGCTGTCAGCCATGGGCTTGTTCTTAAGATCCGCGCAGTCTGACTTTGGCCAAGTATTTAGACGCCAATAAACAGGTTTTTTTGGGGTGGGGGGGGAGGATTCTGCAAACTACTTCATTTTACCTTGGTTGAATGACTCTCATACAAGGATGTAGTGCTAGATCCTTATAAGCATACCGCCCCTCTAGTTGCCTGATTAATTCCAAAGTTCTTCCAGCTGCGTGGAGATTGATAGTCTCCGGAGAGCCCTTTATTTTTGTTTTTTACAATTGCAATCGATTCTCGGTTTGGCCATGGGTTCTAAAACAATCAACCAATGGAACAGCTTGCCCTCGGAAGTTGTGGGAGCGCCATCACTTGAGACTTTCAAGAAGAGATTGGACTGCCATTTGTCAGAAATGGTGTAGGGTCTCCCGCTTGGGCAGGGGGTTGGACTAGATGACTTACAAGGTCCCTTCCAACTCTGATTATCTGTTATCTGTTAAAATGTATAGAACACCTTTCTTACAATGTAATTTCAAAATTGGAGAAATGGGTACTGTAGGGGGAAGGATCTCGAGCCATTAATGTAAACTATTATTTTCAGCCACTGTATTAATATCTAAAAGATGATTTTAAATCCTTCAAGCCTAATTTCTCTTGGAATTCATTCCTCTCCTGAGCATTGATAAATTTTTGCTAATTAAAGCATCGATTGGCAGTTGAATAGTAATGGTTAAAAGTTTGTGAACCTTCTGGATTTCCAATATTTCTACACAAAGATGACTTAAAATGTGACTTCCCAGAAGTCCTAATGCTAGATAAGATTACTCACTTAAAACAAATGAACCAAAACATTATATTTGGCCATTTCTTCATTGAGAAAACCCAAAGCTACCTATTTTATATGTGAACCTTTCTTTTTAGGAACTGGTGTTCAGCGCCCCCCGCCCCCAGCAGCAATAACTGCAATGACTTTCCAGGGACAGTTAGTCAGTCCCTGCCCATCGGCTTGGAGGGATTTTGGCATTCTCAACCCACCCACCCCCATCCTTACAGAAGAGATTGAACTTGGGGGGGGGGGGGGCTGGTGAGCTGCTTGAACCGCCTGATTTAAGCCCTCCCACAACATTTCTATAGGATGAAGGTCTGGACTTTGGCTTGGCCACTACCAAACATTAATTTCCTTCTGCTGTAACCATTCTTCGATTGTACGACTGGTGTGTTCCACAGGAGGCTCCCCCAACAGCCTTCTGGCTCGCCTGCGTGGCCTTCCGCAAACTGTAGGCGGGCAGCAGTGTCCTTTTGGAGACAAGGGGCTTTCTTCTTGCAACCCTGCCCCACACACCATTGTTCTCAAGTGTTTCAATGGTGGCCTCACCAACATGGACACTCACTCGTCAATGCAGGAGAGGCCTTCAGTCCCTATCGGGGTTCTTGGAGACTCCCAAATATTACAGGTCTTGCTCTTGGTGTGATCCTGGTTGGTCAGACGCTCCTGGGGTGGGCAACAATGGTGTTGACTTGCCTTCTTAGGTACAGATTGCCTGACAGCAGATTGGTAGAGTCCAAACTCTCTGGAAATGATTTTGCAACCTTTTCTTGTCTGCTCAACATCAACACCTGTTTTTTTTTTTGGTTTTTTTTTTTGGAAATACTCAAAAATCTCCTTTGTTCAAGCCGTGGCACACTTCAACATAAATTGCTTGTTGTGAAGATCAGGCTTAGAAAGTGAATACCCAGAATTGTCTATGGAGATTCTCAGTCATCCAGGTCATGGTTTGTCCAAAGGTGTTTTTTCAGGAAGCAACTGGTCTTCCTTCTTTTCCTTTGAAGACGTTTCACTTCTCATCCAGGAAGCTTCTTCAGCTCTGACTGGATGGAATCCTTCCTTTCCCTACCATGCAGTCAGAGCTGAAGAAGTTGCTCGGATGAGAAGCGAAACATCTTCAAAGAAAAACAATAGAGCAGTTGCCTCCCCTGGGACAATACCCAGAATCCTGTACTCTGGGTAAGGCAGGACTTCCCACACTTATACCTGATCATCATCACCCCATTGATTGAAATCCCTGGCTCTTAATTTCCCCTTCAAATGAGCTGGTAGCCCTAGAGCAAGGGTCTTCAAACTTGGTAAGTTAAGACTTGTGGACTTCCACTCCCAGAATTCATCAGCTAACATGACTGGAGGAGGAATTCTGGGAGTTGAAGTCCACAAGTCTTAAAGTTGCCAAGTTTGAAGACCTCTGCCCTAGAGATACACTTTTCCCCACACATAAATATGGAACTTTAGATAATTTTCTTCAGTGAATAAATGAACAGAGTATGTTTTTGACATTTATTTGGCGTTTTTTTGTCTAGTTCTAGGACTTGTGTGGAAAAGATATGTTTTAGATCATATTCAGGCAGAAATATTGAATGTTCTAAAAGGTTCACAAACATTTTTGTGTGTATGTTGTGTTTTCCTGGATTGTGCGTGGTTTCATGTATTTTTTGCACTGCAGGATTATGTCTCTTTCAGAGCTTTTTTGTCTGGTGCTCTGCACTCATTTAAAAGTAACAGGCAAGATGTATCATGAGGTAAAGGTTAAATTTAAACATACTTCCAAGAAGGTCCCATTGAATAGCAGGGGACAGAATTATAAATAGATAAGCATAGGACTCACAGCACTTTTGAGAAGAAAATCTGGTAGGCGAATAAGCAAGTTGTGTTATTTGAAATTTGAAGCTGACTTTGAGATAAATTACTTGGAAGGTGAAATGTTAAAGTTCACCAAACAGCTCTGGTGAGAAACCAGATTACTATCCCATGTATATAGCGGTGAGGATCGTAGTTTTGATCTGATAGGAAGCTGACCATCTAAAGTTCTTTCATCTCTTTTCCCTTGGGTCCCATATAGTGTCTATAATGAGCAGGGTTTATTGCTGTAATTGTTCTTACATTTAGCTGACACTCATTCCAATAGCTTGAGGCAGTTCACAAGACTATGTATATTGCATATAAAGATGTAAGAGCATTTATCACTTTGGAAACTTTGAAACAAAGCAGTACAATGTCTGAAATTCTTTTTAAAAAAGTAGATTTTAAGCTCTCTGTGGGCAGTTGATTCCATAGCATGGGACCCGCCATGTCAAAAAGAAAATGGCTTCCTAAATACGCCCCTGGAAATGGCCGCAAAGGGTTTCCGCTGAGGACCCAGGAGTGCAAAGAACTCCCTGCGTGGGTCTTGCAGTTCCTTTTGAGTCTAAAGCGTGTAAGATGAGTGCCTGGAATTGGGCTTGGAAAGCAAGTGGCAACCGATGCCTCGCTCGACACGAGAGGGCCCCGGTGTAGGGTACCCCCTGCGGTATTCCACTCCCCATTGATGCAGCTTTAATTCTGGCCCCAGCCTCTTGAAGACCTGTCACACAGTAAGGCTGCATTGCAATCTAACCCTCCAGGCTGCCAGCAGTTGGTTTCTGCTCTCCTGTTAGGAGTATATCGAACTTTGCAGATTTAATGCTGCCAGCCAACATGCAGAGCATTTTCTCCTTTATACCGAACCACAGAGAGGACAGGCTCCTTGCTTTTCTAACGCTGTTCCGGTCTGTCCCATCTCTTTCCCAGTTAGTTTCATCAAAATTAATTTTTTTCTCTCTCTCTATCCCAAACCTGGTGAAATGAGAACTGGGGGAGGCTGGGGAGCTTGTTCTTTGCCTGCCAGTCTGGTTTCCCAACACCGTCTCCATCAACAGGAGACTGAGGTGTACTTGGTCTTGTCCTTTTCTTGGGATGGGAGACCTTGAAGAGATGACTGGGGTCTCAGCAAAGACAGCACAGAGAAAGGAAGTGCACATCAAGCTTCCGGAAGGAAATTCTCGTGGCTTTTACTTAAAGAGAACACGCTGTTGCTTGGCAGCAGAATGTATTTATACAGCCTCTGAAGTTCTGCACGTGTTTTCTCCAACCGCCCTCCCTGTTTTCAAACCTAGAAGGTTGCCAGCCGCTGAATTCAGTGGACAGTTCCCAGTCAGCTGGTCTCCAGGTCAGACACCGAATCCTGGCTAGTCCTTAGAACAAAGAACAGTAGCATCTAAATAATTACCCTTTCTAAGTGAAGCTGCATGACAATTCAATCCTGTCGGTCTTGGTTTGTGCTGCTCCAACAGAAACCCGATGCTATGGGAAGTGCAGGAATTTGTATCTTGCTGGCTGTTGAATACAGGATGAGAAGATAGAATTGGGTTTCTTGGTTACTGTCCTGTTTGCAGAATTCCTGTCCTAAAGGGTTGGGCTTAGGGTTCTAGGAGAGAGGGGGCTGGGGGCAGAATGCAGGGGCCCTTGTTTGGGTGTGTGTGTGTGTGTGTGTTGCTTTCCTGTTTTCTGATGCCTTACAATTTCAGTGCTGAACATGTACATTTGGGCTGAGGTTCCTCCCCTTCTCATGCTTTTTTCTAATCGTAGTCAAACTCAATAGGTTTCCTTTTCTTAACTGCTATTTTTTCCCTTCCTTTTCCATTATGTAGATTCTTAAAAGGAACTCCACCTGTTCATTTTCTAATACTCTACTTTGTAAGTCTTCATGATGACCCTGGAGAATACCTTTTTTCCCCTCCTTGTCACTCACTAATCATGCTTGCATTATGCTTGCATCTCTGACTCATGCCAGGGCTATGCACCAACTCTTGTCTCTCCCCCCCCCCTCCCCAAGTGAAGGTCTGTGAATACAATTAGATCTGGCATCTTACACCCACCCCCAAAGCAGGATGCTTGACTGAACACCCTCGGAGATGGTCGGTCCTTTTGTTGCATCCCATAAGGGTAAAGTCACAACTTAGCCTGTTTTTCCTCTGAATTTTTTCCCTTTGAACCAGGAAGTAGGGCAGGTTGTACACAGGCTCCCTTTTTACTGGCACAAGAACCATTCCTGAAGTGTCTAAAGGACTGGCATGGCGAAAGCCGAGCTTTTCTGCTGGTTGATGTGACCCCGCTGCATGTCAGGCCGTGTTAGACGTGTGGTCTCCTGATCTTAGGGGGACTTGTGTGCTTGTGCGCAGAGAACCAGGCAGGGGCAGCTCGCCCTTGGCAGAATGCAGTGGAGCAGCCCATCTTTGTTGCATGCGTCAGTTGGATCGGGAGGCTCCAAATTAACGAGAAGCATGGAAACATCTGTGGTCAAAAGGATCCTGAGTCGTTTTTGTCCATAGTTGCTTGTATTTGGGGATAGACAATTTGCTCTTAGTGGGATAGGTTTGCAAGATGAACTAACTAGTCTTGCGGATGAAATGTTGGCCCTGCCATGGCTTCCTTTGTCTTCACCCGGTTTCCATGTGGAAGGGAAAGAGAAGAACGCTTTTGGGGGGGGTTGCTCCCTTGATTGGGCCTTCTGGTCACTGCCCCTCTGCTGTGTCTTGGGCTGTATGGACTGCCCTGCTTGTGTGTGTGGGTGGGTGTGGGTGTTCCTTAAAGGCAGGGTGGTGGCACCTGCTTCCCTCTTGCAGGGCCTAACCGTGTTGATTTTTCTTCCCAGGTGAAGAACAGAGTAAAGAAGCACTGCAGGATGTGGAAGACGAGACCCAGTGAGACATCAAGGCCAATAAAAGACCCCATCTTTGTCCCCCTTCTGCCCCCTTCTCCCTCAAAGTCCCTCAGTCTCCCTGGGAGCCATCTTATCTGACGTTGTGATGGGCCCCAGAATTTAGGTTCCTACCCTGTTGTTTTTTTTTTTTTTTTTACACAGTTGAAAAGTTCTTTAAAAGGCAAGAGTGAATGTCTGTGGATTTTACTGGTGCCAGCTTTCAGTTTCTTTAAGACACTAACCGGACTGGCTGCATGGAGGCTTTTTCTGAATTATTGTGTGTCTTCTGTCAGTTGGAGGTAACATCTGGAAGCCATTAGAATTCTAGGGAAAGTATTTTGCACTGTGAAGTGCAGATGGTGGCATTTTTCATTTTTTATAATTGTTTAAACAATTTTATACCAGTGTTTAAAATTGGGCGTTTAGCTTGAAGTTACAGGTTTCATTGGAACAGTTCTTGTAATGGTTTTGCTGTCAAACAAAACGAAAACCCAAAACTGCTGAGGTGATGGGTGCTGGTAACGGTTCACAATCCGTGGCTGCTCATTCTTGCCTTCTCTTTACTTTCCCTCCAAGCAGGTGAGCATTGAAGGTGGCGTTGAAAAGCCTGCATGTGTGTTGAATATTTTTCTCTCCCTTTCCCTGCCCTCTTTGCTAGCTCAACCTCTTTTGTTCAGTATGTGTAACTTGAAGCTAATTTGTACTACTGGATATCTGACTGGAGCCACAGATACAGGATCTGTATTGTTCTTACTGAAACACAGCATGGAATTAACATTAAACTTAAATAAAACAACCCTAAATTAAAACAATGCCAAATACTACTGCTACTTTACCCTGGTCCCTATTCAGCCAAGAGGTTGCAGGCAGAACAAGTAGCAGGAAAAAGCAGAGTTTATGGACTGTTGGTGGCTGTAATTTCACTAGACGGCCTCGGCCAGGATTTGTGAATCTAAATTTGTGGCTGGATACAGAACACCCTCTTCTACCCTTGAACGTTCAATCTGCTTGACGATGGCGACATTGAGGTTGATGCTTCCATCTTCTAAGCAGATAAACAGAGTGGGTCAGGTTGAGCTAGAGCACCTCTTTGAAAATCAAGCCGTGTTTCTTCCCCCCATCTCCCCTCTTCCTTTCTCTCGCCCTCTTGACTTTCTCAGCAGCTGCTTCCTTTCAGTGTTCAACTCAACTTATACCTTGTTCATTTCTTTAGGCCACGGGCTAGTAAATATTGGAGGGATTGTGTGGAAATTTTAACATACACTCAGAAACATTTGGCTCTTTTTTTGTTTTGTCTGTGAATGCCTTATCACATACCTCTGGTCTGACCTGTATCCTTGCCTTTTAGTTTCATTTGGGATTCCCCTTTGGAGTGAGCAGCAAGTCTGTTGGATAAATAAAATACTGTGTAAAGATTCTGCACCTTGGCGCCCTCTCTGCACAAGCCTTTCAAAAGTGGGGAGCCTCTCAGCCATCACCCAGCATCAAGCATTTCACCTCTTGAGAGAGTAGCACCATTGGGAAGGCCCAGAGTGTGTGCCCCAAGTGCTGTCTGAGAGCAGATGCAACAAATGGCAACTTAGAGAAGGCAGCTTCCCTGATCCCATGGAAGCCGCCTCCTTTCCCTCTCCCCCCAAAAGAGGAGGAGGTTTGGCCTTGCTGAAATGACTGACACATTCCTTAGGCTAGTTCAGGGGTGTCTGGATGCGTCAGGTGCTGGCCATGCCGACCCGTTTAGCGGGGGGAGACACAATACACCACGTGAGATGACAATGCAAGTTTGACACCCCTGGGCTAGTTATTTCCGGGGGAAAAAACCTCAGGGAGCCTTCCGGCTTCTAGGATACCATTTTTTCATCCCTGGTTTTACCAGCATGGGGATACCTCTGTCGGGTAGGGCAGGGCGAGGGGTGTGCCAGCGAAGCAGTGTGTGCTGCATCTGTGGGCCACCTTGGGGACTCCCATTTCAAAGCCTCTTTCGCTTGGAGCCTGAGAAGCCTTCCTGTTTGCCACCTCCCTACTTTCAACCATGGGCCCTGTGCAGAGTCCATATAAGGAGGCTTCTGTGTGTAAGGGGGACTTCCAAGCCCATTCTTGGCAGCCCAGGTGATGGGAGAAGGGTGTCTCCCAAGGACAAGGCAGCAGCCTGTTTGGGCTGCTCCTGCTTATGTCTTCCGGGGGTGATTGGGCCAAGAGGGCAGCTTGCATTAAACGGGTTTTCCAGAACTTTTACCTAGCAGCTTGAATACCTATAGGATTTCTTGCCCTTTCCGATGGGCAGACAGGGCAGGGTGACCAGTTGAGACAAGTGCAGCTCTCCTTTCAAGTGGCGGAATGGGTGATTGACTCACACTGGGTGTCTGCCAGGGGTGATGCAGACTTCCAGAGCCGGAGAACATCAGGCTGAACCCACTGCTCCATCTTCAGAGGTGTGACTCAAGCCTGGCAGGTGTCAACTGAGCCCTTGTTGGCCCCTCTAATCATTTCCCAGGTAAAAACAGCGGTGGACATAAAATTGGTGAGCTATCCTTACTCAGAGCCCTTGCCATGATCCAGTTGGGCAGAGAGGAAGTGGCAGGCTAAAAGGGCGCACATCTACTGTTCATGCAAAGTAGCTTCCAGGAAGCCCCATCTTCACAAAATATCTCACCCATCACTTGCCACTGGCCAGAATGCTGCTGTTTGCTTTATAGAGCACCATTGCTGGTCCTACCCTGGTACCCTCATCGGGGCAAACCTGGGTATTCACAGCTGCTGATTGGAGGTGGAGTGGATGGATTTTTTGGCCTTAATGGTTGTCCCAAAGCTGCAGGGAGCATCGCATTCAAGACCACGGTGTGATCGAGAGCATGCAGAAGTGCTAGTAACTTTTAGGGAGCTGCAGATAAAGGCTACATTTGTACCTGTGAGCTCTAAACGTTGCCCAGCTTCAATGGACCAATTATAAGGTCACAATATATTTGCATAGTGTGAATTTTTTAAATTACATATGGGGCTTTGAGGATGTAAGCATGGGGCATGTGGTACAGTCCAGCAGCTACGTTAGTTCAAGGTTCGTAATATAGTCCTAAAAATGATTAGTGTGTGATAAGACAAGAACACCTGTCCGCATTCTGAACTCTAAAAAATTGGAAAGAGGAAAAATGGCAACTAGCAGCAGTACACAATAGCTAGGAGTCAACGATTTAGAATAATTCAGAGGTCCTGTTTGCACAACTAAGGATCTCGCTCATTTCAGTTAGTGCCCTAAGTAGGTGTGGATGGGGGCAATGGCCTAGTGATTAAGACACAGCTTGTGGAGTGATCCATATTACACAGTAACTGGTTTATGTACATTTGCTTGTTCAATCTGGGAAAAATGGGAAGATTCAGCCTTTGGCTTAAGACATTTAACTGCACCATTTTGAGAAATCCACTCTATTTAACAAACGCAAGTTGCATCAAACCGTGGCCAGTTGCCAGCCCAGATTGTCCTGTAAATAACAGGTGTTTTCCATCTTCTCACTGTCCCCAAGTACTTGGGGATGGGGGTGGCTTTGCCCATCTCCCAGCACTGGGCTGTGGTGCGTCAGGCTGAGAGGAGAGGGGAAGCAAGTTTAAATGGCCCAAATAAGGCAGTATGGGTTGATTACAAAGTAATTTGCCAAATTTCAGCACAGTCAACAAACCAAAGAAACTTGAGTTTTTAGCAAAAATTTATTTGGCATATCTTGATTCATATCGCACTGCACAGAGCCTTAAATCTTATGTACACTATAGCATAGGCCCCATTTTAGAAATGACATAAAACATTTGTCACCATGTAGGGAAGGAGAATTCTACCTTTGAACCTGGGCTGCAGTAAGTAAAGCACAAACACAAAATGATACCGATTCTATGTAAGCAATACAAAAAGCTTGTTCCAGATCAACAGGCGTAAGCACTGAAGCAGCTTGTTCTCCCATCTTTGTGCTGTAAATGTTCCTTTGCAATTCAGAAACGTGAGTTTAGTGTAGTTTTCAGAGGACAATAAACAAACTTGGCTCCTTGAACAGCTGATTTCTCAAGCTAGAATAAGATGATTAAAATTTTTAAAATTCTGAGTCAGGCAGAATAGCCCAGTGCTTAAAAGGAAGCTTGCACACAAAGCAATAATCATTTAAACAGTTTTCATGAAAGAATCAAAATGTAGATACTGTCCATTTGTATGACAGCAAACAACAAACTGCCTGGCATATGCAAACTCTAGTTTTGAAGCTATGTCAGTGTCATGAAAATGTTGAAGCCAAAGTAAAAAGTTACAAGGCAGACTTAGTGTCTTACTAGATACACATTAAAAAAAAACACCAAATATTTAGAACCTCCCAATCTGAAGATTCTACCACTTTACATCACTGTTTTCAAAAATGCATTTCAGTAATTTTTTTGCTCTTATAGTTTTTTGTTTGATATTTCATATGTCCCTGCAAGGACTAGAGACCATGAATATTGTGCTGAAGGCTGTAATGGAAAACCCATTTTACAAGGGTCAGTTTGTGGAGAAGATATTGCTGAACGCCCTTTGGCAAAGTCAAAGTGCAGATATAAGTTATCCATCCAAACCAGCAATTGCCAAGTCTTGGGAAATTTCCAAGAAAGGAAAGGGGGAGAATATAGAAATGCCAAGAATGCTGATATTTCTTGGATTATCATAATTTCTCCAATTAGAAATAAGAAAATAATTTCCATAGTGCAAACATCCCATACAAGGAGGAAATATTTACAAAATTTCATCTGTACATTATGGCTTTTTATATTTTCATACAAAGCACCCCAAAACGAGATTTCTTTATAAAATATTTTCATATAAAATTTGGCATTTTACTGGGATTTATTGGCAACTCTGCAGGTTACCTCACTCTCTTTGTGGGCATCGTGGCTGCCAGTCTGTTTAGGGCCGATTGGTGGATTGGGTGTGGGTAGAAGGAAAACCAAGGGCAGAATAAAGGAGGGTCATTGGTGGGCAGAGAGAACAGAGGCAAATTGAGGCCCCTCACTGAAGAAGAGGGCAAGGAAAACCTCCAGCCATGATCACTACGGCCCCTTGTAGAGAAGTGTCCATCACCATCATCGAGAATTCAAACGAGGAGCCACCTGAAGTACAGACAAAAGCAGTAAGAGATGTGGGTCTTTCCTCAGAAAGAGGCCCGACTACTGGGTGCCCAGCCCAGGGAAGGAGGTGGCTGCTTTCAGCTTTGGCAAGCAAAGGGTTACTTACGACTGCCAGATGACCGTTCTTGGCTTTGGCTATCAGCAGCTCGGATCCCGAGGTGAAGTCAATGATGCCTTCCTTGCCTTGTCCAACTGTGAATTTGATGCTGGGGAAGTGGGGAGAGTCAGGATTAGGGTATGTCAATGGCCAGGGAGAAAAATTGTCAGATGCCACCCGGGGAGAGCCTATATCAACACATAGCCATGCCAGCTCAACACTGTGCTATCTTGAACAGAATGATCAAAGGCAAAACAAAATGAACAACTCTCAACATTTGTACCTGTTCTCAGCAATGTGTGCAATTATATAAATTAGGCCATTGTAATCTTAGACTGCAAACTGGCCTTTTGACATCACAGTAGTGAATTTGTAGTTGTAAAATATTGTCTTGTTATTGTATTGTAAACTGATACTCTGCAACAGGGAAAATATTTCATTTTTAATTTCTAAACAAAAAAAACAAACAAAGTTATGGAAATAGAGACTGATAATACAGTGCCTTGCAAAGTGTGCCATATGTTTCAACATATGCCCACAGAAGACCAAACATGTATCAAATGTAAACTACTTGAATTATTAAAAGAAAAAAGGGTCTAGAAGCAACTCAATGAACAAAGCGAGAAATTCCAATCTAACCAAAAGACCACACCAAAATAAAACACAATTGAGAGCAAACAGCTTTTAAAAAAATTACCCCATATATGAACATGAAGAAAACAGATACACCCAAACTGAACACAATAATGAACAAGCACCTTCTGTAAAAAAAAAACAACAAGCCTACATACGTACCTAAAGAGCAGGGCTGAGGGAAACATGTCACTTTTAGAAGAAAACAACCAAGGGCAAAGCCCCTACTCTCTGTCCTAGCCCCACTCCAATGAAGCCCCTCTGGAACTGAACAGTTCCTTTCATAGCCTCCCCCTGGAAGAAAATAGGCAGACACCCACAAAAGAGCATCATCAATAGTTTCTTTAAAGAGAGGCACAACTCAGCATTCCTGCGACACGAAGAAAAGCATATCAGACTTCCCTAAGAAAAAAATGGTGAATATTGGTGATAGGGGATTCAATTATTAGGGGAACAGAAACTATAGTCTGCAGACCAGGCAGTCAATCTAGAGAGATATATTGTCTCCCTGAAGCAAAAATCAAAGATGTAACAGTACTTTATTAAAATAATAAACCCCACGGATTATTACCCCTTCCTCTACACATTGGGACCAATGACACAACAATGAATCTGAAAACAATAACGAGATTATGAACAGCTATGGAAAACTGTTAAAGAATTAGAGCTTGACAACAAGTGGAATTAGAAGCACAAGAACTGGAAAAAATATATTTGGAAAATGACTGGCTCATCTTATCAAAAGGGTTTTAAACTAAACTGAATGGGGGAGGCAATCTTCATGACCTTTAGATCCTAATTCCAAGCAAAAGTCACTAGATAATTGCATAAGGAGGTAGGGAGTAAAGAGAAGAAATTAAAACAAAAAACATAATGAAGTAGTGATGGGAAGGATGGAAATCCCCGTAACAAAGTAGGAGATATAAGAAACATACCCAATACCCATAAAAGGACTCAAATGCCTATACACTAACACTCAAAGTTTAGGGAACAAACAGGGTAAACTTGAAGTATTAGTATATGAAGGCAGATATAATACAGTTGCCATTATACTGAAACTTGATGGGATGAAACTCATGACTGGAATGTACTGATAGAAGGATACAAATTATTCAAAAGAAACAGACAAACTCTATCCAACCAGTATTGTAAACTTTAAAAGAGTTGATTTTAACAAACTCAGAGACAGCCTAAGAAAAATCCCATGGATAAAAATCGTAAAGGGAAAAATAACTCAAGAAGCACGGGGAACTCTTGAAAAATATGAACATAAAATTCCAATACAGTACAATACCACTGAAAAAGTAAAACAAGAAATCCAAGAAGAAACCAGCATGGTTTCACAAAAGGGTAAGTACAAACAATGGAGAGACATAACTAAGGCAGAATGTCAGCAGATAGCCTGAATCTGCAAAGGTGAAGTCAGGAAAGCAAAGGCTCAGAATGAACAAAGACTTGTAACAAAAGTGAAAGAGTTTCTTTCAGAATATAAATAACAAGAAAAAAGTCAAGGAAACAGTCAATTCACTAAAGAGAAAGATGGCAAGGAAGTAACAGGCAGGAGAGAGAAAGCAGAGCTGCTCATTCTTTGCATTGGTCTTCACACAAAAATGTCTTTACAGTTATGTTTTTGGTAAGTTGGACTATAGTTTCAGACTAGAAATAAAAATTAAAATAAGCAAGAAAATGGTAAGAGGACCCGTCTGATCTTGATGAATATAAATTACTGGGATCTGATGGGTTACATCCAAAAGTTCTGAAGGAGCTGGCAGATGTTATCTCAGAGCCATTTTACCATATCTTTAAAAAATTCTGGGGCTACCAGAGGTTGGAAAAAAGCTAATATAGAATAGAATAGAATAACAGAGATGGAAGGAACCTTGGAGGTCTTCTAGTCCAACCCCCTGCCTAGGCAGGAAACCCCTACACCACTTCAGACAAATGGTTATCCAACATCTTTTTACAAACTTTCAGTGTTGGAGCATTCACAATTCCTGGAGCAAGTTGGTCCACCGATTAATTGTTCTCACTGTCAGGAATTTCCTCCTTAGTTCTAAGTTGCTTCTCTCTTTGATTAGTTTCCAGCCATTGCTTCTTGTCCTGCCCTCAGGTGCTTTGGAGAATAGCTTGACTCCCTCTTCTTTGTGGCAGCCCCTGAGATATTGGAACACTGCTATCATGTCTCCCCTAGTTCTTCTTTTCATTAGCCTAGATATACACGGCATTATAAAGTGGTATTAACACTTCACGTGATCTTGATGTGGTTCCCAACTTCAAAAAAGGGGTTGGGGAAACAGACCCTGGAAACTACAGACCAATCAGCCTAACATCAATACCTGGGAAGATACTGGAAAAAATAATAAAAAACAGATCTATCAACATCTAGAAACAAAGTTATAAACAAAGTTTGTAGTAGCCAGCATGGGTTTGTTAAAAACAAATCATGCCAAACCAATCTTTTTTCATTCTTTGGCAACGTGACTAAATTAATAGACCAGTGAAATGCTGTGGACATAGCATAGTTAGACTTCAGCAAGGCATTTGACAAAGTAGACCACAACCTATTTCTTGGTAAGCTAGAAAAATGTGGGATAGACAGCATCACCACCAGATGGATTTGTAACTGGCTGACAAACCATACTAAACAAGTAGTCCTTAACGGTATTACATCTAAATGGAGGGAAGTAAACAGTGGGGTACCACAAGGTTCCGTCTTAGGCCCAGGACTCTTCAATATGTTCACAAACAACTTAGATGAGGGAGTAGAAGTGGAACTCATCAAATTTGCATACAACACTATGCTGGCAGGAATAGCCAACACCCCAGAAAACAAGCTCAGGATCCAAAAAAATATTGACAGACATGAACAATGGGCCCTATCTAACAACATGAAATTTAATGTGGAGAAAAGCAAGATTTTAGGTGAAACTTGGCTCAAAAACAGTAACTGTGAGTGGGACCATGGAATCCTAATGGACAATCACTTAAACATGAGCCAGCAGTATGTGGCAGCATCCTAAGCTAATACAATTCTTGATTGTATAAACAGAGGCATAGAATCAAAGTCACATGAAGTATTAGTACCACTTTATAAAGCCTTAGTAAGGCCACACCCAGAATCCTGCATCTAGTTTGGTCACCACGTTACAAAAAAAGATGTTGAGACTTTGGAAAAAGTGCAAAGAAGCGCAACTAAGATTATTAACAGCCTGGAGAAAAAAACATTTGAAGAATGGTTGCAGGAATTGGGTATGGCCAGTCTAGAGGAAAGGACTGGAGTGATATGATGGCAGCATTCTAGTATTTGAGGGGCCTCCACAAAAGAGAGGAGGGGGTCAACTTATTTTCCAAATCACCCGAAGGCAGGATAAGAAGTAACAGATGGAAACTAAGCAAAGAAAGAAGCAACCTGAAATTAAGAAGAGACTTCCTAACAGTGAGGACAATTAACCAGTGGAACAGCTTGCCTTCAAAAGTGTAGGTGCTTCGTCACTGGAGGTTTTTAAGAAAAGACACCAGACGATCATTTATCTGAAATAGTACAAGTTCTCCTGTTTGAGCAGGGGGCTAGACTAGAAGACCTCCAAGGTCCTTTCCAGCTCTATTCTATTCTAAGGATTCTAATCTCACTGGTGTAAAACATTTCATTTCTGAGAAATGAAATAAAAACCAGATCCTTAGTTGCTGTTTTATCACAGGCTTGAGAGCTTTGGTTTGCTGCCCCCTCTGTCTTCCTTGGAACCAAGAGGCAGCTGAGCCAAAGAGCTCAGAAGGAGGCGGCCTGGTAGTCCCAGGGCAAGAGCAATCCAGACCCAGGCTTCAGCTCCCAGCCTGCTGGAAGGAGGACCTGGGTCTGGACTGGGTTCCTCCCTATCCAAATGAAGTGCTTCTCTGGGACTTGTTTGTGCCAGAAGCCATGAGCCGCTTTGGGAGCGGGACTGGGTGCCGATCCCTGCTGGGAGCCCTGGAGAAGGGGCAGCAGCATCCAACCCAAATGCAGCAGCGGCCACAGAACCATAGGCATGAAGGACAGGTTCATATTGCTCAAACTCACCTGCCCTGGTTGATGTTAACACTGTTGACTTTGTTGGCACTGATGGCAATTTTAGTCAGAGTCTCAATCACAAAATCACTCTGCAGCACAACATCTCCCTGAAGGGGGAAAAGATCCAAGAAAGGGGTTTTAAAATGTTGCTGGTGTGGCTAGGAGTCAGGCAGGGGTGGTGCTCCTAGGCAGGCAGGAGCTCATGTCAAATGAGTGATGCCACCCCTTCCCCCTCATCAAAGTTGCTGAAGTGCCACTTGAGCCCCCTCCTCAGCCTCTGTGGGGGCTCCAGGGCACACGGAGCTGCTACCTTCTGCTTGTTGTCCTGACGAAGCACATGGAGCACAAAAAGATTGTCGCTCAGGCTGCTGACTGAGATGCCTGCAAGAGACAAAGGGGTGCGTGTGTGAAAAGCAGGGTCACACGTCCCCTGGGTCTCGGCTGCCTGCCCCAGAGAGCAATCCGGGGTTTTCTGCAAGTCACACAGCTTTGCCAGGTGAGGACAGGCTGGGCACCTCTGCCTTGGCTTTCTCCCTTTCCAGACCTGCTGGGGAGCCAATGCCACTTGACTCCAGCAAAGCGTCGGGCAGAGAAGCTCGCGGGATGCCAGTCGCCACCTTGTCTAGCAGGTTGGGCGAACTCTCATCCAGCAGTTGACCCAGGCAATCTGGCGGCAGGGGCTGGCACCCATGGGCGCAAAGTCTCCATCCTGGAGTAGGGCTTGGTCACACTCACACGTGCGCTAGCAGCCCTGCTGGCTTCCCAGCCTCCCTGTCCCCTTCCCTATTGGCCGAGGTGACACTTGAGGAGTGTGGTCTTGCACCCAATCGGCATTGGGGAGGTCTGTTTGCGACTGGCAGGCCTCGCAAGGGAAAGGCTCTTTTTCCAGCTGCTCTTTCCCTTCAGCTCTTTTGCTAGGAGGACCAGGCTGAAGGTTCCCACTTTATGACGGACTAGGTGAATTTAATCCTGCACAGCCAAATGTAAAATGGGGGCTCAATGTAAGGAGTCACTGAAGCCCTCCTGTCCCAGTTGAGCCTGTGGAGTGGAGGGGGAGGGGAAAACAGGCCCAAGGCCAACTGGAACAGGTTGCAGCCCCTCTTTCCCAGGCTGTGTTTTGCTCCTGGCTGAGCCGAGGGTGGGTGCCAGGCTCTGGGACTCCCCCCTCACCCCCGAGTCTGATCCTATGGAGAGATGGAAGCCTTTGCGCCCATCCCTGCTTCCTCTCCCTCCTCCCCCTCCCCTCTGACCCCAGCTCAGGCCGGATTGTGTCTTGTCTCGGAGTGGGAGTGGAAGAGCCTCGGAGCAAAAGGGTCGCTTCCCCTCCCTACCTGTGAGGTTGCCGTAGTCGATCTGCTGCTTGACTTTGGACTCTTCGACCAGCACAGCTGCATTCTGGGTGAGCAGCAGCTGCCGGGCACGGGCCTTGTAGCCCTTGCGGTCGTACTTGATCACAGGAACAGCGTACTAAAAGGGCGGCAGAGCACAAAATGAGGTTTTTCATGGGTGGCCTTAAACTGCCAACAGTGTTTTCCAAAAAGTATATTGTTTTTACCCTGAAATAATCAAGAATCTTGGCCACCTCGAAAATGTGTCAAACTTTAGCAAGATGAAGAGCTCTAATTCGATCCTCTGAGCCCAGGAAGCTGAAGCCTCTCCCTAAAGTGCTTTGCAGGGCCCCCCAAGCCCCGGTCCGTGAACGGTCACCGGTCCGTGGCATGTCAGCAACCGCGCAAACAAGCGAAGCCCAATCTGTTGGATGCAGGCAGTATGCAAAAAACAGACCCCCTGCGCTCCGCAAAAAAACTGTTCCCTATGAAACCGGTCCCCGGTGCCCAAAAGGTTGGGGGCCACTGGTATAAAGGATCAAGAGAAGTCTGACACTAGGAAAAGCAACACCCATTCAAAGGAAACAAAAAGTGGCAGGTACAGTTCTACTTCAGGGTTCACAGGAGATCTTCAAGGAGATCACAAGAATAATCCCATCACAAACAGCTACCTTGGAAAGTCCAATTAAAAAGTCCAATTTCACTGCCTATGGATTTAACAGGCTCATACTGTATGGGGCAATCAGTTCCCCTGGGTGATCAGTAACCACCATTTTGAGAACGGCCACTGCCTCTTCTTAAGTCCATACTCTGCACCTTCTGCATTTCATCTCCACTGCATTTAGCTCTTCAATATCATTTCATTCTTCCTCTACTTACAAATACAGAGGCAGTTTGGTCTAGTGGTCAAAGCATCTAGCTAGAAACCAGGAGAAGGTGAGCTAGATGACTTTGGGCCACTCACTCTCAGGCTAACCCACCTCAAAAGGATGTTGTGAGGAAAATAGGAAGAAGGCGGCTTAGGTAAGTTTGACGACTTCAATTATTTATGTAAAATAATAAAGAATTAGTATTAGTCCCAATTCAACCACATGCGTATACATTTCCTGATATCAAAATAATGCAAAGTGGATTATATTTCACAGAATAGTATGTCTTGCAAAACTTTAAGATCATACAAACTTAATAGGATTGTTTTGCCTGAACCCTTGGGTCTCTCTTGCTTGTCCAAAAAAATCACCCTAGATCAGGGGTGTCAAACTCAAGGCCTGGGGGCCGGATCCAGCCTGTGGGGTGCTTAGATCTAGTTAGTGGAGCTGCCCTGGAAACAACAAAGGAGTGGCCCATGGTGCCTCTGCCGGCGAAAATGGAGCTCGGGAAGGCCGCAAGCGCTCGGGCCAACACAACCCCCCCGACACAAGTGATGTTGAGCTGGCCACACCCAGCTGGCCACGCCCACCTGCCCCCACCCCAGGTCAAACACAACCCTAACGCAGCCCTCGATGAAATCGAGTTTGACACCCCTGCCCTAGATACACACTGAACCCCAGCAGAAACTGGGCTGGCAAAGCTTCTCAGTATCCTGTCCCCCCTCCCCCACTGACGAGATGGAAGGAACGAGTGGACACTCACCTTAAGCGCCTCATTTCCCAGCACCTGAAGGATTTTGGCATTTATCTCTTCATTACCTGTCATCCCCCACCCAAGGAAAAAAGGGAAAGAAAGAAAAAAGAAGTTAGGAGTGACTTACTAGAAAAGTGACATTTGGCCAGATTAAATAGTACTTACCAAGTCGAGTATTAAGGAAAAGCCTAGGAACACTTTGGGGGTAATTGTCCTTTTTCCCCTTAAATATCTCACTGGCCACCACCTTCTGCTCGAGCTGCAGGGGGATTAGATAAAGATAAAAGAACCAGGGTTGGGAAAAGTTTGGATAATTCTGAAAAATGAGATTATAAAAGCCCAGTCCAGCACAATACTGCTGAAAAAGAAAAACAAGAGCTCCCAGAAGAAATTAGCACAGCTACACAACGAATTATCTGATAAACAAAAAGACCAAAGGGTAAGTATAAAAAATGGAAAGAGGGCACATAACTAAGGCAGAATACCAGCATATAGCCTGAATCTGGAAATATGAAGTCAGGAAATCTCAGGCTCAGAATGAACTTGCAACAAATGTCAAAAATAATAATAATAAAAATGTTTATTTCAACATGTAAAAACAAGAAAAAGAAAAAAGGAAACCATTGGTCCCCCAATGGGAGAAGATGGCAAGGAGGTGACCAGTAGGAGGCGAAAGCAGAGCTGATTAATTCATTCTCTGCATCTGTCTTCACACAAAAGGAAAAAATAGTCCAACCTTCCAAAAGCAATACAGTGATAGACAGACTAGGAATACATCAGAATAGGCAAGAAAATGGTAAAAAAAATCTACCCATTCTAGACAAGTTCAAATCACCAGGACTAGATGGATTATATGCAAGAGCTCCGAAGGAGCTGGTAGATGTGATCTTGGAACCACTAAACAATATCTTTCAAAGATCCTGGAGTACTGGGGAACTACCAGAGGACTGGAAAAGAGCTGATGTGGTTCTCATCTTCAAAAAAAAAAAAAAAAGGAAAAAAATGAATCCAGGCAACTACAGGCTGACATCAATACCTAGGAAGATCCTGGAAAAGATAATCAAAAAACAGATCTGCAAAGACCTAAAAGCAAGCAAAGCTATTATTAGAAGTCAACATGGCTTTGTCAAAAACAGATCTTGCCAGACAAACCTAATTGGATTTTTTGACAAAGTGACTAAATTAGTGGACCAGTGAAATACTATGGGATATAATTTACTTGGACTTCAGTAAGGCATTTGACAAAATAGACCACGATCTATTCCTGATGAGATAGAAGAAGGTGGGTATGCGTGTGCGTGTGCTTTCGGCACTCAGTGCCAAAAAGGTTCGCCATCACAGGAATAGGTGGTACCTGACTGAACAGCAGTAACTGCGAGAAGGCTCTAGATTTCCTAGTGGACAACCGTAAGTCTCAGCCAGCAGTATGGTACAGTTGCAAAAAAGCCATTGCAGTCCTAGGTTGCCTCAATAGAGGGATATCATCAAGATCACATGAAGTATTAGTACCGCTATATACTGCAGTAATTGGATGCAGTATTCCAAGTTTGGTCACCATGATACAGAAAAGATATCGAGAGGCTCTAGAAAGAGTGCAGAGAAGAGCAATAAAGACGATTAGGGACTGGAGGTTAAAGCATATGAGGAACGGTGGCAGGTGGATAGGTGGCTTATCCAGTCTAAAGAAGAGAAGGACCAGGGATGGCATGATAGCATCTTCCAATATTTGAGGGGCTGCCACAAAGAAGAGGGGGTCAATAAATTCTCCAAAGCACCTGAGGGCAGGACAAGATAGAAGCTTATCAAGGGGAGATCCAACCTAGAACTAAGGAGGAATTTCCTGACAGGGAGAAGAATCAATCAGTGGAAGGACTTCTCTCTAGAAGTTGTGGGGGCTGCAACATTTGAGGTTTTTAAGAAGAGACTGGACAACTGGAGACTTTTTTATTAGGTATAATAATGGAAAAATATGATAAGAAAACAAGAGTATTTAATGCTACATTTATTAACGGCAGCAAGAATAACTTATGCACAGAATTGGAAAAATGATAGTATACCACCAGAGGAAAATGTAATAAGAAAAATACTAGAGTGTGCCAAGATGGATAAGTTGACCATGGAGATAAAGGAAAGAGAGGAAACAGTTTATTATTTGACGTGGAATGTACTGTATGATTGGTTAAATAATACATATAGAGTTGAATGGAGAAGAAGACAATAAGATAACAAGGTAAAAGATATAGTGGACAAAGATAGATTAAGCAGCATAGACTAGTGTATAGATAGTTAAAATTTATGTAAAAGTATGTATACCATCATGAAAGCATTGTAATGAGTGGAAATGATGTTATATAAGAAAAATTGTTTAATAAAAAATATTTGTTTTTAAAAAAGAAGAGACCGGACAGCCATTTGTCCAGAACAATCTAGGGGCTCCTGCTTGGGCTCCCTTCCAACTCTGTCGCTCTGACTCCTGACGGGCTGCAGCACTGGGCCCCTTCAGGGGATACCCTTGGCTGCCGTCAAGAGTCCAGGAGTTCCAGGGACCATCCCTAAAACTCAGTCCACAGCTGAGGACCCTCTGCCCACAAAACTGCTGGTCAGAATGATCAGAATCAATCATCCCTTGCCCAACCTGTTCCCAGAGAAAAGCCTCACCTGCGCTTTCCATTCGGGGCTGATTCTTTTGCAGTAGCTCCAAACCATGTTCTGCATGCAGAGCCCCCTCAATAGCTGGGACGCCTGAAGAAGGAGGGGGGCAGTTGAGGCAGGACCATCAAGGGGCCGTGGCTGGGGAGAGGACAGGGAGGGGCTCGCTTGGCCAGAAAAGCCCCGCCTGGATGAGCACACGCACACGGGAGCGGTAGGCTCGGTGTGGGCAAGGCACGGGGGGGAGGGGGGCCGCATGGACTCTGCCAAAGATACCCCAGTCAGTGCTGCCGCTGCTGCAGTCCATGCGCTGAAGGCAGCTGACCACGGTCTGCTTGTCCACTCGCAGGGAAAAGCTCCTTTAGCCACCGTCACCCTGGCCCAGCAAGACTTTGGGGCTAGTGCCCCCTCGGGCTGCGAGGCCTCCTTTCCCTGCCGTCCCTTCACACCAATGGGCACCTACCTCTCGCAGGGAAGGCGGCGGCACCAGCCAGGACTTCTCCAGGACCGTCTTTGGCAGGTTGCGCTTCAGGTTCATCAGGAAAGAGTAACGGATGTAGTCCAGGAAGTATTCGTTCTCAGGGCAGCGGGAGCAATTTCGGTAAATGAAACCTTTGATGAACCTGTGGGGTGGGAGCCTCGCTCAAGAAGGCTGCCCCCCCCGCCCATTCCAGGATCCCCAGCTTCCCACACCAGGGACCAGCAGGTCACCCAGGGGGTCCCAGGCAGAGGGAATAATGCAGCACAGGCAGGTCTCTGGGGAGAAGGCAGCAGCCCAGCCCAGCCAGGGGCCAGGTACATAAAGACCCCCACTGCCTCCTCCTCCTCCTCCTCCTCCTCCTCCCCCTCTCCCAGCAACAGGACCCAAGAGTTCCTCTTGGAGAGAGATGGGCAGTTCAGAACGTGAAAACAATAACATTAAAATAGAGGGAGCTATAAAACTCCCTCAAGACCCCCCACTCCAGGATTCTGCACCCCCAACCCTTCCCTCGCATGAGCAGGGTCCCTGGGCCCTGAAAGGAGGCCCACCCCTGCAGCAAAACCACGACTTCTACGTACCGCCGGATTATCTCCACTGCCCACTTCTTCTTGGCAGCCTTCCGGCGCCCCAGAGTACCACGCCACCAGGCCTGGATAGTGACCGCTGCAGGAAGGAACAGGAAGAAAGCTCAAGGGCTAAAGTACCCAGCCCCAGAGCCATCCTGCACCTGTGTCCCATTCCCCTCTTGGACTTCAAAGCAGCCCCCACCCCGTGGCGCATCCCTGGGGAGAACCCAGGTAAGCCCAGCCCGCCGGCCCCTTCCAAGGCAAAGCTGGACATGACATCCAATTGCACTGTGCCCCGCAAGTTATTTGAAGGGCCGCCCTCCTACCTGAATGCTTCATCTGAAGGTATTTCTTTCGCCGATAGAAACCTCGCCAAGCAGCTTGGATTTTTGTGGCTTAAATCGGGGGGGGGAGGGAAAAGATGAGGGTTAAGCCAAGCAAACAGCAAGGTCGGGTCAGCCTGACTTACTTAAAGATGCCCGACAGACCTACCTAGGCTTTGCTTGCGAACTTCCAGGGCTTCCTCTGTGGCAAATAGAGTCTTGGGAAAACGAATAAATATTTTTGTCCTGGAAATAAACACATCTGTGAAGGAGAGAAGAGCCCCCTTTTGCTTCCGCAGACAGAGAGCAACTCCCATTGTCAAACCGTTACCTGCCCAGCTTGTACTCTTCCTGCTTGAAGCCCAGGTGTTTCAGGAGGGCTGCCACTCCCTCCTGAGGCTTCCCATTCCAGGTGGGCCACGTTTCAGGACACAGAGATTTGTACCTGGTCAGAGAGGAAAGGCCAGGTGGCTCATAGGATGCAGGAGAGGGAAAGAATGGCTTCAAAAGGCCTGCTGCTACGATGGCCACTGAACTAGCCTGGGCAGAAGAGACTTGGGGGTTGGCACCTTGGGCACAAGAGGGGGAGGGATGCCAGGGCACAGACTGGGCAGCCAATGAAGATCCCTTTATTCCTCGCTAGACTGTACCCACCCGTTTGTGCCTTCTAAAGGCCCTGGAAGCAAAGCCCGGACACCTGTCTTAGTGCTGTACCTTTGCAGAAAAACCTCGTATTTCCGCCGATATGCAAAGCCAGCCCTGCGCACTCTGAGGTTCTCCATCAAGCCCAAGTATTTCACTTGGTGCCGAATCAAAACTTCATCAAAATTGCCTGGGAAAATATGGAATCCTCCTTGGAGTCCAGAGCCAGTTCAAGACAGGCAGCCATCCTTCTCCCCCACCAGCTTAGAATGGAGGGGCTGGGCAGCCGAGCCCCAACCTCGGGCATGCTTTAGGCCCCGGTGGGCCAAGCGGCCAACGTGCATGACGCAGAGGAGAACCAGGCAGGGATGCCAGGGGCAGCCCTTCTCCCCACAGGAGTGTCCATCCTCAGCCTGGGCTCCAATGCAGAACGTCGGGGGGGGGGGGCGTGTGTTTGGGGACCCCTGCTGACTGGGAAGAGCCCCTCCCACCTACCAGCCTGCTTGGCGTGATTTGGCTTGATGCAGCGGACGTAGGAGGGCTCCTTGGACATGAGGATCTCCATCAGCTTCAAGAGGCTGTTCTTAAACTGGGTGATGGCCTGAAAGGCGAGACGGGCCAGAGAAGTTGGTGGGGGGCTCCCCCAAGGGGACGGCAGGGGGGACGAGGAGCCCCTCTCCTAGGCCTCACCGTCTCGGGTCTCTTCTTGCCGGTCAGCTCCGTCCTGTCAAAGCACTGGGTGATGATGGGGTTCTCCGAGTCGCACATCGCCTGCCAGGGCAGCAAACCAGACCATGGGAGATTGCGTCTTTCTGGGGGTTGTCCCCCCGGCCAGAGCACCTCCCCAGACTCACCTCCTTGAGGTTCCGGAAGAGCAGGTCATTGTTCTTATCCAAGAAACCTGGGGAAGAAGGTCAGAAACCCACAAGGTGAGCAGCAGGGAGGCCACCTGGGCGGAGGCCGGGCGAGGAGGGGACACAGCCCTGCGGGGCTGCAGGGAGGCTGACCTGCCACGCTGTAAGTGACTTCCCCGGCGTAGTGCAGCAGGCGGAACTCTTCCCGCCCCAACGACTTCCGGGTCTTGGCATCGGCCAGCTTGTGGCTATGGAGAAAGCACGGCAGAAGGTCAGGATCGCACCCGCAGCTTGGCCAGACTGGTTCAGCCAAGAACCTGGGGGAGGGGAGGGAACCCCCTGGCAAAAAGAGGGGGTCAACAATAGGGTAACAGAGTAATAGAGTTGGAAGGGACCTTGGAGGACTTCTAGTCCAACCCCCTGCCATATCAGACAAATGGTGATCCAATCTCGTCTTAAGAACTTCCAGTATTGGAGCATCCGCACCTTCTGGAGGGAAGGTGTTCTAATGGTCAGGGCCATCTTAATGCCGAAGGCTTCGGGTTCTCCTGTTGCTTTGGAGAGCACCTTCCGAGGGGCTGCCCCACCCTCCCCTCTGGGGTGCCACGGTTACAAGAAGAAAGGCCTGAGGACCCCAGCTTTGCCAGCTGGCCCTGGGGGGGGGGGTCAGAGGGGGTTGGGGTGGAGCCTATAAAACTCCTGAATGGACCGGCCTCTCCCACAGAGAGCACTTCGTCTTTTCAAGCTCCTGTGGCTGTTTTATTTTTTTAATTTTTTGTGCGTTGTTCATGTTTGAATTTTGTAAGCTGTCCATACTGTAGGCGAGAATCAAATCAAAGGCCAAGCACAAAAGACCCACCCTTGGTCTGAAAACCCTGCCTCCCCTCCTCTTCCTGGACTCACGTGAGGAAATGGGGGTGGCTCTTAATGGTCTCCTCTAGCTTCTCCAGAAAGGTCGTATCTGTGGCCTCCCCGGGCCGCAGGCACTCCTCGTCCTGCAGACGACGCCGAGGGAGGAGGGGGAGGGAGGGAGGTACAGATTAACAGAGTTGGAAGCGACCCTGTGGATCATCTAGTCCAACCCACCTCCCAAGCAGGAGACCCTACACCATTTCTGACCAATGGCAGCTTCTGTTCCATGGGTTGATTGTTCTCCCTGTCAGAAAATTTCTCCCCATTTCCAGGTTGAATCTCTCCTTGTTTGGTTTCCACCCATTATTACTTGCCTGGCCTTCAGGGGCTTGGGGGATTAGCTTGACCTCTTCCTCCTCTCTAGGGCAGCCCCTCAGATATTGGAAGACTGCTATCATATCATCCTTGATCCTTCTCTTCCCTAGACTAGCCAGGCCAGTTCCTGCAACCGTACATCGTGTTTTTTAGCCTCCAGTCCCCTAATCCTCTTTGTCGCTCTTCTCTGCACTTTTTCTAGACTCTCACCATCTTTTTTTATAGTGTGGTGACCAAAACTGGATGCAGGACTTCTAGGTGTGGCCTTACTAAGGCTTTCTAGAGCAGGATTAGTGCCTCCCTTGATCTCGACTGTGTCCCTCTGTTAATGCAACTTAGGATTTGCCTTGGCTTTTTTGGCTGCTGTTGCTGCACACGCCTGGCTCCTCTTTAGCTGATTGTCCACTAACAGGTGCTGCTATTAAGCCTGGTTTCACCC
Organism: Notechis scutatus; assembly: GCF_049901735.1. NCBI lineage: Eukaryota > Metazoa > Chordata > Lepidosauria > Squamata > Elapidae > Notechis > Notechis scutatus. The sequence continues at coordinate 1,044,896 of NC_142009.1, forward strand.
AGTCTATGTGTGTCCTTTGGGTTTTTCTTGCCTAACCACAAGACTTTACTTTTCTCTACGTTGAATTTCATGTTGTTAGAGAGGGCCCAGGGTTCCAGTCTGTCAAGATCCCTCTGGTGTCAGGATCTTGACCCTATCATCTAGGGTGCCAGCTGGAGGTCGGGGCGCCTCCCCTCGGCTGCTTTACGCATGAGCAGCCCGTGTTGGCAGAAGGCCAGAAGGGGGACAGCTCCCCAGATGTGTGCTCCCTAGCTCCAACAGGCCACCAGCACAGCCTCAGAAGTGGGCCTGGTGCTTGTGGGGCAGGTGGTGAAAAGGCCCAGGGAAGGCCACCCTGCCTCCTCCGACTGGGTGGGTTCTTCCGCTTCTCTGAGGAGGACTTACCAAAATGGAAATTATGCCTTTGAACTTTTCTTCCACCAAGTCACAGATGATCTTGTTGTTGAAATACTGCACTGGCTCCCACTGCCGTTTCACAAAGAGAGATCCGATTCAGCCCAAGTGCCCTGTAGGTTATGGGGGGGCAGCTCCCTCCCCAGCCCCAGCCCCCCTGAGCTGCCCCATCCACCCCCTGACTTCCGCAGCCTGAAGGCAGGCCAGCTTGGTCCTCCTGCGAGGCTCTCCCACCTGGGGGTCAATGTGGGCGGGGAGGGGGCTCTTACCGCGATGCCCTCGGCTTCGTACTCCTCTTGCTCAGATTTCAGGGTGAGCTCTATGAAGAGCTGCTGCAGTTTCTCATTGCAGTAATTGATGCAGAATTGCTCAAAGCTGCAAGGAAGAAGCAGAGGGCGCTCTGGGAGGGCTGACCCAGGGCAACACACACACACACACACACACACAGAGGGATGCTCAGGCCAGCTCCGCAAACCCCTCGTGCAGCACAAGATCCTCGGAAAGGCATCCCCCGAAGCACAGCTCTGTATCTCCACAAGCAGGGGGCTGTGGACTCTGCAGAGCTGCTAGGGAGCCTGAGAGCCACCCCTGCGTGTCAGGCAGAGTTCCCAGCCAGAGTGGGGATGCCCAAGGTGCCCGGAAACGCACCTGTTGTGCTGGAAAACCTCGAATCCATAAATATCCAGCAGTCCCAGCACTGTCGAGCTTTTCCTCCACCCCAGGGCCTCCGTCTCCTAGGAAAGAAGGCAGAGAATAAAGATGGTGGGGACCCCTGAGCTCTCCCCTTCTGGAGATCTGAGGGAGGAAAAGCGGCCCCTCCTCCCTCCTCAGGTCTGGCCTGCGAAAGGGGTCGTCGTCGTCCTCCTCCTCCTCCTCCTCCAAGGGAGGAGCAGCAGCAGCAGCAGCAGCAGCCCAGGCAGTCCTGCCAGCACGCACGCACACACACGCACACAGAAAACCAGGGGCCCTATAGCCCAGCACTTCCCCCCACCCCCAGAGGAACAGCGCCTCGCTTGACGGACCCCGTGATTCGTTACAGGGGACGTTGTAACAACTCTCCTGTTTCTTCCGCTTTTATGTTGAGGCTGTTAAGTGCCAGGCGATGTCCGCACTCGGAGCCCCAAGCCCATCGATCCCAAGACAAGCCTGGCCACTCTCTGATCCCTGTGAATGGGCCTTCTCGGCAAGCACGGGCAGCCCGAGTGCCTTTTTCGAGTGCAGCTGCTGCCCAGGCCAGCAACAGAGGGCCCTGCCTGAGCCCCCGAGACGACTGCAGCTGCCGCCCAGTGGACACCGCTTCTCTACGGAGATCCTCCGTCACGGTTGACCCACAGGTGCTTCTTAAAATGGCAAGTGGACTTCCTTGTGTTTCTCTGAAGGCTTTTCGCTTCTCATCCAAGAAGCTTCTTCAGTTCTGACTGGATGGTCCTTCCCTTCCCCACCCTCCAGTCAGAGCTGAAGAAGCTTCTTGGACGAGAAGACGAAATGCCTTCAAAGAAAAACCAGGAAGTCCAGTTGCCTCCTGAAAAAGCACCTTTGGGATTAGCCCAAGAGCCGCAAGGCACCGCCTGCAGCTCCTGCCCTTAATCCAACTGAGTCAGGCAGGAACCAGCATTTCTGGAGAGATTTATCCCAGCAATTGACAATAGTTGAGGCTCGCAGTCAGCAAGATGGAGGAAGGACAAAACCACCGAGTGACCATAATCAAGCAACGCAGTTAAAGCAAGACCCCCTCCCAGAAAAGTCAAAATAACATATAAAACCCGGCAAAAGCCGCTTGAGGGAGAAAAGCCCAGGAGGGGGAAGCAATGGTTCCTTAAAGCAGCAGGTGCGCCTAGCAGCCCCCACGGCTTGGGATCCTGGGCTACCCGGGATCTGTGGGAAGCTGCTTCCCCTCCAGGGAATCGGACCCACCCGGAGAGCTCCTGGCCAGGAGAGGGGAAGCCTTGGGAGAGCCAGTCAGAGCAAAGGCAGGGAGGAGAGGAAGCTGCAGAAGGCTGGGCCCCAGGCCGGCGGGCAGTTGCCCAGCTGCAGGAACACAGCAGAGGCCGGCATTTCGCACGACAGGGTCGCGTGCCGGATTCTGCACCAAAACGACTGGGCGCACCTACCCCCTCGGCAGGGGATCCATTTCAAATTACCAGTCGTGCCTTGCCTGACGCAGCCCAGGGAAGAGAGGACAACAGGGCAGCCCCCTCAGAGTTTGCAGCACTCTGATGAGAAGAAGGAAAACACCGGCTGGTCCCCCCCAGAGGAAAAAGAGCAGCACAGGGGAAAGCAGCCGCCGGGGAGAATCAGAACAGCAGCTGGCGGCTTTGCCCGAGGACCAGCGTTTCCAGAACCGGTAAGCCTCTGGCACGCCAAGGGCTCCTCTGGAGCGCCTCAAAGGCTTGAACCAGGGGAGAAGCTGCATCTCCTTCATTTCATTTCCCTCGGGGTGGGGGGAGGTGCCCTTGAGTCAATGTTGCCTCCTTGAGAATGCCTGGACAAGCCTGGGCAGTTACTTGGCAAAGTTCTTCAGAAGTAGTTTGCCATGGCCTCCTCTCTAGGGCTGAGGGGAAATGACTGGCCCGGGTCACCCGGCTGGCTTTGAGCCTAAGGCAGGGCGAGAACTCATGGCGGTTTACAGCTGAGTACCTTAAATAACATGTTTTTTACCCAAGCTTTTGGGAATTGTTTGGATGTCTATGACTTGTTTCTTGTTCTTCCGACTTAAATAAATACATCTTCCCATTCAAATCCACGAAAGCAGCATAAAAAGACGAGAGGAGGAGAAAACTAGCTACAGCAAACAATGCAGCAAAGGAGGCTTATAGATTCACCAAATGCAACTCGCCTCCCAGGCAGAACCAGTCGCTGGGCAGCAAAAGCAACGCCGGAGCCTTCCCGACTGGCCTCCAGGCAGCTGTTTTTGGCACACCTGCGGCTGGGTAAAACACACCCAGCGGGCCTTTTTGTTTTGTTACGGGCAGGTAGGCAGGCAGGCAGGCAGGCAGGCAGGCCTGCTCCTCAGGGGGACAAAGGAACCAAGGGGACTGCCCAGGAAAGAGGGCATCTCCTCCAGAGTGTGAGCTGCCTAAGAAACCCCTTTGGGGGCTCGCCTGGAAATCACTGAAAAGCACCCCATGACCCAAGAAAGGGGAGCTGCCAGAAAGTCCAGAGCATTTCAGAAAAATTCCCTGCGTGCCAGACAAAGACGTTTTCCCAACCCCCATTGGCCTTTCTGCACCACGGGACCCTTCCTGACCAGCCCACGTGGCCCATGCAATGCCCAAGACAGCCCGTGGCCTCCTTGCTTGGTGACTCATTGTGAAGTGTCGGTTTGTCTTTGGAAACCCAGCCTGCCCAGGGCTGGAGACGAGGCAGCCCTTCCAGTGGGGAAACCTGGGAGGCTGCATCAGGACGGCCATCAACCTCCCCCTTCTGGAAAAAGGGGCTGCTGCCCAAATAAGGGTCCCCGTCTAAGCTCTTCCTCCTCAGGGCACACCTGGCACAGCTCTCCCATTCACCGCGTGGGTGGCTGCTCTGGTAACCAACTGCGGTGGGCGCTCTTCCTTCCTCACGGGCGAGTCCTCGACCTTTTGGCTTGGTTGCAGGAGCAGCACCAGCTTCTCTTGCACAGGGAAGAGACAATGGGCACCTGTGCCAAGCCTCCCTGGGCCACCTACCCCACCCGATGGAGGCAGTGCAGCTCCTCTCACCCACGGTCAAGGGTCACCTTGCCAGGGAAAGTCTGCCACTCCCTGGAGGCTCCTTCTGGGCCACACAGCCGTGGCCCACAACACCTGCAGGGGGGGGGCTTATCCTTGCCATTCCAGGCACCTGCATGCTAGCAAAGCAACGTCCTTGCAGCCGGTGGGTATCCTGTTTCCTTCCTGGGACATTTGGCTGCTTCATGGGGATGTTGAAACACAACCCCACTTTCTCTCATCTCCTTTCCCAGTTCAGAACCAATGACAGGTGAGCCCTGGCTATGAGGAAGAAGCCCCGAGGCAAGAGCTCCCTTGTGGGGAAACTGCGGGCCCTGCATGCACCTGGCCGCGTCCCCGGCAAAGGCCAGAGACCAACTCACCTTGTAGGCCAAGGACTTGTTTATCTTGCCCACCAGCCAGGAGAAGGTGCGTCCGTACACGGCTTTGGCCAGAGCGTCGCGAGCGTAGGAGGCCTGTTCCAGGCTGAGAGGGCTGATCAGCTGCAAGGAAGAGGAAGAAGAAGGAGAGGCGCCACCGGTCCCCTCACTGAGCTCTCGCTACGAGGACCAGGACCCTCGGGACCTAGAGATGGTCCCCAGGGGGACTGCCCGGCTACCCCCTGCCCCCCCACCATCGTCCTGCTGGCAACTCTCCTCTCACCTGCTCCCCCTTTGCAATGATCTTCTTGTGGGTCAGAGCCTCCTGCAGCACTGAATTCTCCAGGCCCAGGAGCTTCAAGCCAAGGAAGAAAGGAAGTGTGAGCGCACCGGCCAGTCCCTCCTGCGCCCGTGTCGCAGGGCTGGGTTTTGGGCAGAGAAGGTCCACCAGTAGCTGAAGGGGGCCTGCTGTGGCTGGGCTGCTCCAGGGGCGATCTGGCCACCCACCCACTCGGCCCTCTGCAAGTGGTGGGCAAACGAAGGGCAGTGCTGGCTGAGCGCAGACGACCCGCACTCGCCTCCGAAGCCAACCTCAGCTGAACCAGGGATGGCCTCAGTAAACAGAATACATTAAATTGCAAAATATATTTGAAAGCGCTTCCAAAGGCAGTTGGTACATTTCACTTCCCGTGTATTTTTTCATCATGGATAAAACGGAGGCCTGGAACAGATCCCGCCACTCACCCTGGCCAAGTATTTGATCTGGTTTTCTGTGGTCACTTGCGCACTGCCGTGTTCGTCGGTTGTAAATTGCACATTCCCCAAGTGCAACACGCTTGCAATGATACTCAGCAGATCCTGGGAAAGGAAGGAAAAGCCCTGTGAATCCAGCCCCGCCCCTAGGAGAAGCTTCTCCCAGCAGAGGGAGGGAGGGAGGGAGGCAGGGCCAGCCCTCTCACCTCGACTTCACTGTCGCTGAAGTTGATGACGGACAGTGCCCTGCGCACCACCTTCCAGTCGCTTTTGTCGTTGATGGAGGCAACCTTGGCGCACTGGCCCTGCGTGTAAAGGGGGCAGAACGGGCTCCTGAAGAACAGATCCCTGATTCCCTCTCCCCCCTCCCCACAGTACATGGGTGGCCGCATGTTGGGCAAGCAAGGCGAGACCAGGAGACACGCTAAGCCCACTCCCCTGGGAGCCGCATGACCGCCACCAGCGTGGTTTGAGGTGGCTGAGGCTGCAAAGAGCCCGGGGGGCAGGGGGGGCAGCAGCCCTGCAGGGGAGAGAGGGGCCCCCCCCCCCACCCACGGCTCCCTTTACCTTGACCAGAAACTGGTACTGGTGGGGGCTCTTCTCCAGCCCCAGCCTTCGCAGCAGGTCTTCCTCCCCGCCCTCCAGCAGCTGGTAGAAGATGTGGAAGTTCCTCTCGCCGTGATTCTGGTGCACCACCCGAGACTTCTCCAAGAGGTAGTTCAGGATGTGGCCCCCAATGGGAGCCCCCTAGGCAACCCAAGAGAAGGAATGGGGGCGCTGCTGCTGGCGAGAGGCCCCAGGGGTGGGGCTGCAGGGGTCCCAACGGTCAGCCCAAGCAGCAGCAGCAGCAGGAGGGGTGGGCAGGGAGCCCTTCAGGGACGGGAACCAGAGTCGGTGGGCATATGCCCCCCCCCCCGAGCAAAAGGCCGGAATTCCCTCCCCCCTTCTTAGCTGTCAGCCCAGAGCCCTCGTCCACTTGCACACCTTGTAATCAAACTGGACGTCCATGTATTTCCCAAACCGGCTGGAGTTGTCATTGCGCAGAGTCTTGGCGTTTCCAAAAGCCTGTCACAGCACAAAGCAGAAAAATCCAGGTGGGAACCTTGCAGCCCCCCCCCCCAAAGACCCAGGCCCTCCTCCCAGCCAGAAGCCCCAGTGCTACATGCTGCCTGGCTCCCTGGAAGAGGAGAGGGGAGGAGCGCAAAGCCATTCTTCTTCCCCCAGCCTGGAGACCAGGAGGAGAAGGGCCACGGTTCCCTCCAGGGAGCACTTTCTTGAGCTGTTGGGGCTGCCAGCTCCTGCCTTGCACATGCCACCGAGGAGGTCAAGATTTAGGCTGGCCTCTACACCCCCAAAGCAAGACCAGCACCCCCATTCCTCAGCGAGCTGCGGGGGTACCTCAAGGACCGGGTTGGACTGCAGCAGCCTGTCCTTCACTGTCTCCACCTGCTCGCTTGCAGGGCAGGTGACTGCATAGTACTGCAAGATCTTCTTGGTGGCCTCCGTCTTGCCTGCCCCGCTCTCCCCCGAGATGAGGATGCACTGGTCCTTCCTCTCCGTCCGCAGCGAGCGGTAGGCGTTGTCAGCGATGGCGTAGCTGCGGAGGGAGGGAGGGCAAGAGGCTGCCTGTGCTGCTCTCCCCCAGGAGCACATGAGGCTCCGGCTGTAGTCTGAGGGCTACTCGCTCAAATGCCCACCCCCCCGGACTTGGCAATCCCACCAAAGGGCAGGAGCACCTCCAGGCCTCTCTGCCACAAAGGGCTGGCAGGGGCAGCAGCCCAGAACTGGCAGGATAGCCCGGCAGGGTTTGGCTCCCACCAGGCCCAGTGGGGCCAATCCTGAAGCAGCAGGAAGGAGAGCGCTCGTCCCCCCCAACGCAGCTCCCCTTGCCCTCTTGACCTGAAGCCTTCCGCCAGGCGCTGCCCACCCTCCTCTCCAAACGGGGGCCTCTCTCCCCATCGTTCCTGCTGAGCTGCTCGGCCGAGGGGTGCAAATGCCCTTCTGCACCATTCGCTGGGCTTGGCAGTGCAGTGGAGGAGGAAAGGGGTGGGGATAGCTTCACGCCTGTTCAGGTACCCACAGGTGAGGAGAGACTTCGTAGAAGCTGACGCCACGGTAACGGTTCATGTGCTGCTTGCTGTAGATCTCCAGGTCCTTGTACGGGTTCACCGAGACCAGAACCGAGCCAATGTATGTCTGAAGAGGAAGCCAGTCCGGGGGGGGGGAGGGTCAGGAGGGGGCAGCAGGTGCCCTGGCTCAGTGGGGCTCCTTTCAAGGGGGCCCACAGCCCCCCAATTTGGCCCGAGGACCAAAATCCTGTCTCCTTTCCTTACGTGATCCGGGAGCCACAAGGATATTTTGGCTCCCCTCCAGCAGCAGCTTCCATTGTAACCCAGCACCTGCAGTGGACCGTCTTCTCCAAGAAGTGTCCCGTCCCCCACAAGCCCAGGAAGAGTTTCCCACTGGGCCGCTGGCCCCCAGCCCTGACCAGCCTAAGCAGCCACCGGGCCACCCAGAGCAAGGGGGCTCCCTGGAGCCGGGTGTCTCTTACCTTGATCCCAGTGCGAGGAGACCATCCCAGGCACCCAAGGGAGAGTTTTCACTTGGGGGCTGCCAAAGCCCCAGGAAGGAGGCCCCCCCCCCCGCCCACTAGGCCAAGCCAGATGCTCTGTGGAACCCTCTCCCTTTGGAGGCTAAAGCGGGCCTGGCCCAGTTAGCCTTCTGTCAGTCCCCAAAGGCCTGCCTCTGATCCCATGAGCCTGAGGCCGCGAATGCCTTTCCTGGCTGTATTGCTCACTGGTCAAGTATCTTGCTCCTCTGGATGTTTTTCGTGTTTTTATTGTTTTAAAATGTTTGTAATATTTTTAATTGCAATGTATTTTTGAATGGTCATTGACTGAGGTGGGCAGCTACAGAATTGAATAAATGAATCAATGAAAAATGAATAAGGTTGGCTACCAGACTCACATAGATGAGGTTCTCCTTGAACCGCCTGCGCAGGTTCTCGATGAAAGCTGCTTCGCTGGTGAAGTTTTCCAGCAGGACAAAGTCCTGGACTCCCACCCGGTCCCGAGCCGTCAGGGCGTTCTCCATCTCTGCCACGCGGGCACCGTCACCTGCCTGCCACAGGCACAGAACAGCCCCGCTGAGACACGGGAGCCTAGCCCAGCAGTCGGACGGACGGGATGGCCAGGCAGAGCTCCCCTTTCCCAGGCTGCCAGGGGCCTGCTTTCCACCCACCCCCGCCTCCCTGTTGCCCCCCACCCACTTTTCCCTCCTGGCTCCCCATAGGCCACTGCCATCTCTGAGTACCCATTCCACTTTCCTCTGCACCGGGACACACAGCCGCCCATCTCACCAGGAGTGACGGAGTCAAGTAAAACTATCATTATAAAAATATGGATAGTTATTAAACATTAAAAATATGGACAGCATTGTAAACAATATAGCAACCCTTATCACCCACATTAGGGGAGACACCTAAAAATGGGACGGGTTCCCTAGGAACCCCCCCCCCCCAACCCTGCTGACAGAACCGGGTCTTGAGGGACTTCCTGAGTCCTGCAGGCTAATTCTGCTGATTGCCAGCAGTTTGATTCTGACCAGCTCCAGGTTGACTCAGCCTGCCCTCCTTCTGAGATGGGTACACGAGGGCCCAGAGGGTTGGGGGCAACACGCGGACACCGTAAACTACTTGGCGAGTGTTGTCAAGCACTGTGAAGCGGTAAGTACCGTAAGTCTATTGCTATTAGCAGGGGCAGAGCAACCCAACTACAGTGGGGAGGCTTCCATGGGGTGGACGCCAAGGCAGAGCAGGCCTGCCTCCTGGCACCCATCAGCTGTGGGCCTCTGCAGCATGCCCTCCCTGCCAGGTCGAATAGCGGTCCCTGACATCCTTCTCTTTCCTGGATCCTGGAGCAGGAAAGGCCACGGAGGCATCCACCCACCCCAACGGCCAAACGCCCCCATCCCTGCCCAGCTTCTGTGGGAATCGGTGGGTGGCCCAGTCAATGAGGAGGCTGCACCTGGCACCTTCATTCCTTCAGAAAGCTCCCAGGGCGCGGAAGGGTGAAGCAAGGGGGCACCCCTTAAAGGGAAGCCACAACTTGTAAAGGGAGAGTGAGGGGGGCATCCCCCCACTCTCTCCAGAGAACCGGCACTAATGCCAGAGGGGGCCCTTCCCAAGGCAGGCGGAGCAAGGCCCGAGGCACCACGGCACCCGCCCTCCTGCCCCCTCCCCTCCAGCTCACCTCATGGTGGAACAAGTGGTACCCAGAAGGAATCAGAGAGCGCTTTTGCTGGATCTGCGACCACAAGCCCCCCACATCCATGGCCAAGGGCCCTGCCGAAGGCTTCCCAGAGAGCACCTGTCTGTCCTCCTCCCGTTCCAGCAGCAAGGAAGGCACCTCGCGAAAGAAGCCGGCACAGAGCACCAGCCCTGGAGGGAAGCCCACGTGCCCTCGCTGAATCTCAGAGGGCGCTTCGGGGGAAGGAGGTGCACCTGCGGCCCTCACAGAGGCCACCAAGCCAGCCACCTGCCAGCCGCTTTCCCCACTGAGGGCTGGGAGCCCAGTTGCTCCTCCCACCCAGGTGTGCCAGGGCATCTCCTGCCAAGGTGGGCAGGACTCCTCGCTGTCTCATCCCCATTGAGAGAAGCAGCATCTGAACCACCTTCCAGCCCAAAGTGCAGCACAGCCACCTTGCTCTCATTGGCCATCAAGACGGGAGGGGGTGAGCTCCATTTGGGTTTCTCCCCCCCCTTGGGGACCTCTCAGGGAACACTTGACTCAAGCCGGTGCCTGAACCCCAAGCCCAGAAGGCAACAGCACACTGCAGAAGACAAGGGAAGCCGGGGTGTCTCTGGCAGCAGCTCCCACGGGACCCAGGGAGGGGCAGCTGCACTTCATCAGGATGGAGCCCAGGGCGCTTGAGGTGTCAGAGCAGCCTGAAATAAACCATCCACAGCCCCAACCCACCTCCTGGCAACCGGGAGCCCTGGAGGTCTTCAACTAAAGAGAAGGATCCAGCACCCCCCAGGAAGGGGACTCCCAGCCAGTGTGGCCCTCTGGAGAAGGGAAAACATGCCCGAAAGGGAGCAGCCAGAGCAACCCAGTGCCAGGGCTGCTGCAGGCAGAGCCCCAACCCAAAGGAGGGAGGGGAGTAACCAGGAGGGTTCTAACCAAGCCCCAGAGAGAAGTGAAGAGGATGGCAGCCGGCTTCATATGTGGGGGGAGGGGGCGCAGGGCTGCCAGGCCCTTGGCCAGCTCACCCCAAGGGTTTGCTCCATGGAGCTTGCTTTGCCACGACTCAGGAGCCCCAAATGTGGCCCCCTGAGGTCTCAGCCACTGCTTTGCAATTTAAACCTTCTCCTTTCCAATAATCTGAACAACTCTGTCCCACCTTCTATAAAACAAGCCACAGACACAATGTTCTGCCTACAGCTGGATCAAGACAGACTACAGAAGAACAGCTGCAGGCCAAAGGGCCAACGTGCGCTTGAACCCTACACCCCCCCCCCATTCCTACTAATGGTCCATCCCTGCAGGGAGGCGTAGCAGGAACACACATACACACACTGCACCCTCCCTGGGCCGCTCAGATTCTTTACAAATGATCCAGAGGCCAAACAAAAAGGCTGTCTGGGAGTGACAGAAAACAGCTCAGAGGACAAAATGGCCTCCAATGGACTTCAATGTTGGAGCAAATCAGACAGGTTGGTGCCAATCAGGCACAAGCTCCTCATGTGGGGCAATGCCTGGGGAACCTGCCTTGGGAGAAGGGCCGAGGACAACGAGGGGACCACCCACCGCACAGGAGAAGGCCATGAGGGGCGGCAGCAGCTAGTGAAGGCAAAAATGATCGCGGGGGCATTCATACTGTGGAAAGTGCCCGTTTCAGTCTCAACGCCGGTGAGATGAAACTGCCAGTGCCAAATAGTCCTGGGCACCACGTTTTAAAGGGGACAGCTCCCAGGAGTGGGGGGGGGGCGTTAGAGAGGGCAGCCTGTCTGGCCTGCAGAAGAGAAAGCCGGGGGTCAGAGAGGGGGCCAGAGAGCAGCAGGGCCACTCGCCGCGGGACAACGGGGATCCTTGTTTCCAACAGTTGCTTTTAATCGTGCTGTAGATGGGCAACCAGAGAACTTATTTAAGTAAAACAATAAAATTAAAAGAGAGGAGTCGGACTGATGGAAGCTGCTCCTCAGAGGAACAGTCTGCCTAAAACTGCGGTCAAGTTCCCCTCTGGATGGCCAGCCCCACATTCTCTGGATTCCTTCCTGTACTGGGCAGGGGTTGGACTAGATGACCTCCTTGGTCCTGCTCACTCATGCGGTCTAGGATTCTGTAAGACAGCTGCTCCTCTGAGGCTCCCTGGCCAAGCACAGAGGCCGCCATTGTCGTCTTCAGCAATGTCATCTGTGGCACGCCAGATGTGGCACAGCCAGCCACCGAGACCGGCCGCGCCTCAGCCGGCTGTACTAGGGCCTGCCTCCTTCCCCTCCTGGCCGGCCAACACTTTCCTTTTAAGGAGAAAAATGCCTTTGCAGGAAAAGACGCTGCCTGCCTGCAACCCTTCCCCACGGTAGCGGTCCTCCAACTGTCCCCTCCAGGGAGAAGTGGGAGCAGCAGCAGCAGCAGCAGCAGCAGCAGCAGCCCACAAGGCAGGATCCTCAGCTGCCTGACTCTCTGGCAATCGGATGAAAAGACTTCTAGTCCTCAGGATCTCAAAGACAAGCGAGCGGGGGGGGGACGGGAGACTCCCCAGGGAGATTTGCTGGCCCAACCCCTCTTAGTGTTGGGGCCCTGGGGCTGGGCTGAGGGGCATACCAATCCAAGCTGTTTCTCTGAGCCCCCGTCCCCCGTCCCCCGCCCTGGGCAGCCTCCATTCCTTTCCAGGGAGGGGCACAAGAAATCCTCAGAGAGACTCTGAGCTGCATTTTCCACTGGAGGAAACAGGATTTCCTCACCCAGCAGAGTCCCAGGAAGGTGCCAAGAAGAGCCAGGGCTGTATAAGGGCAGGTCAGCCGAGGAAGGCACGGGGCTCCTCGTGGTGGGGGAGGGCCAGAGACACTGGTCAGCACAGGGGTGGGAGGAGCAGAGCGGCCCAGGGCTCATCCGCCACCTGGGCAGGTGGGCAGCCCAGGCCGGAGCTCTGAAAAGGGGCACCCTGCGTGCAGCAGACGCACCGGCTTTCACTTGGGCCTCCCCCAGGCAGGACGCGGGAGGCCTCCCCACCCTGGCTGCTAGAGCTCCAGGGACCAGCCTCCTCCTCCTCCTCCTCCTGTCCAAAGCCCACAGCAAGCAGACCCACTCAGAAGCCGCCATGTTGCCCCTGTGGAGACTGGCAACCAGCCACTGCCTCTGGGCACCCAAGGGCTTGTTTGTGCAGCACCAGGAACCTTTTCCCAGCAGGAGAAAAAAAGCTGCCCACACCCACACAAACACACCAAACCTCCAGAGCGGAGAAGCCCAGGAGGCTCCAGCCAGGCACACACACACACACACACACACACACCCCACCCCGCTGCCAAAGGACTCCCCAGGCAAAGGCAGCAGGTGACAAAGACTCGGGGGCGCCCTCGTGAGCTGCACCAGCTCCATCTGTGGCATTATCCCGGCTGGCTGTGGTTTTCTGAAGGGACCTTGGCACACCTCCCAGTTTAGTCCTGGGACTCCCCCCATCTGCCGCCGCTGAGCCTCACTGAGGTCGCCCAAGGTCTGTTGCGGGCCCATCCTCGACCCTCCCCAGGAATTCAGAGCCTCCGAAAGGGCAAGGAGCAGGCCTGCCGGTCAAAGGGGGCCAGAGCTGGGGGGAGGGGGGGGGAGGGGAGCTTTGCTTCCTGAAGGCAGATCCCAGGAGGTCTGGAAGGGTGGTGCCTATAGGGAGAAAACCCCCTATTGGAAAGCGAGGTGGGCCGGTTGTGAACCAGCCTGTGAGCCTGTGACCTATCTGGGAGGACTGGCACAGACCAACCCCTTCCCCTCCCCAAGGAAAGACAAGCGTACCTTGGTCTGGAGAGGAGTCCATTACAACCTGTCCATTACATGGCGGCTTCTATTTGCGCCATGCTACGTTGTGCGCCCCCTTGAGATCAGATTGAGTCTCACCCGCCAGGCTCTGCTGCTTGGCTGGGGGTGGGGGAGGGTGGATTGACTGACTGCTCCAACTCAGAAAGCTCAAACTGCCCAAGGAGCTGCTGATCCAGTTCTACATTGGAATTACTGAGTCCATCATCTGCACCTCTATAACTGTCTGGTTTGGTTCTGCAACCCAATAGGACAGACACAGACTCCATAGAGTAATTAGGACTGCAGAAAAAACAATTACTACCCACCTGCCTTCAATTGAGGACCTGTATACTGCACAAGTCAAAAAGAGGGCTGTGAAAATATTGTCAGACCCCTCACATCCCAGACATAAACTGTTTCAACTCCTTCCCTCAAAACGACGCTATGGAGCACTGCACACCAGAACTAGACGCAAGAGCAGTTTTTCCCCGAAAGCCATCACTCTGCTAAACAAATAATTCCCTCAACACTGTTCAACTATTTACAAAGTGTACACTAAGTGTATTACTGTTAATTTCTCACCGCTGCTTATCACCCATCCCCTCCCACTTGACTGTTTCCTAGTATGATTTGATTGCTGATTGTACCCTATGACTATCATTAAGTGTTGCACGTTATGATTGATTCTTAATGAATGTACCTTTTCTTTATGTATACTGAGAATATTTACACCAAGACAAATTCCTTGTGTGTCCAATCACACTTGGCCAATAAAGTATTCTGTTCTGTTCTGTTCTGTTCTAACAGCAGTTCTCAAGTCGCCCCCCCCCCCACCCCACATGTTCTACTCCCTTCCACCCATCTTTTAGTTATAACCTGTATTTCTATTGCAATGTCATTGTTATTTTACACAACACAGACGTGGTTTTATTTTGATCAGTCTCCTCACAGAGAGATGACTGGCAAATAATAATAAACTAAAATAAAATATTAAATAATAAAATAAAATATATAGAAAAATAAAAAGATCAGCCCAAACCCACCTTTCTCGGGGAGTGAGTGACGCCGAGAGGGACCTGCACCTCCCCATCAGTAAAGCTGTCAAGGAGGAGGTAGGTCTCCCAGCAGATCCCACTACAGAAGAGGGCCAAATGTGCTGCTATTAAATGGATCCTGAGCTTTGTTGAAGCTGTAGGTGATGTTTCTTGGCAGGTAGATGACTTGGAAGAGGATTTAGAAATATGATTTACCACCTTTGCAGAAGACCCAGAATTGCAAACTCCTTAGAGGAAAGTATCCAGATTCAGTTGCCACTTGAAAAAGCGCCATGGCCTGGATGGCTGAGAATCTCCATAGTTAACCAGATTCAAGAGGAGCTGGAAAAATTGATCAAATCCAACAAGACAATTTTCAATAATGACAAATGCAAAGTCTTGTTATTTGCATAGGAAAAATTAAAGCCAGGAGCATAGAAGGTGAAGAGGGGAGGGATCGGTGCAGCGAATCTAACTGTCTTTGTAGGTCACAAATTGAATGGGAGCCAAAATCGTGTTGCAGCTGCAAAAAAAGCAAACACAATTCCAGACAGAGAAAGCCTCTGAACAACAGGGGGACCCTCTGAGGGGCATGTGGAACACGGGACGGAGAAGACTGCAGGGAAACATTACAGGGGCCTTGGCATCTCTGAAGGAACTGCTACATAGAAGACAAGTAGAATGGTTCAAAGTTACTCCAGAGAGCAGGTCAGGGGGTATTTCTTGCCTTGAGCTTGGGCTTACACAGCAAGGAAGCAGGCTTTGCTTGGAGAACACGAAATGTTTCAGCTGCCTAAGAAGCGGCTCTTTAGAGAGCAGCCGCCGGAGATGCGGGAGGCTGTCCCAGGCCACCCCCCAGGCTCTCTTCCGGCTTAGTTAGGTCCCACTTCGCAAACTCCCCCCACCATCAACCCGAGGGCCAAGGGGACAGGCCAGAGCTGCTAGGGCCCCGCCTGCAGCCAGAGGCAGACCAACCTGAGTGCGCAAAATCCACCCCCACAAAACACACACACGTACACAAACACCACAGGAACAAGCCATAGGAACGTCCATGCTCTCTGACCAGAGGCTGGTCAATTAGTTGCAGCCCAGAAAATGACTGGCGGTTTGGAAGGCCTTCCAGGACGGCTGGCACTGCTACCTTCATTTACCATTCCTGCTGGCCAAGCCTCTTCTTCGGCTAGAACTAAGACAACTGCAGGCGGTCCTCAATTTACAACAAACAAAAAGTACAACAGCCTCATAAAAAAACAACTTATTATCCATCTTTAAAGTAGCCACCAATCCCGCAGGCCCTGTGATCACGATTCGGATGCTCTGCAATTGTCTCGCATTTACGACGGTGGCTTGGGGCCGGGCAACTGCAGGTTACAGCCTTTCTAGATAGTTTCCAACAAGCCATCCAAGGGGAGGGGCTAGTTTCGCTTAAAGGCGGCAGTAGAAATGGTCGTAAAATTAAGCCTAGCCACACGATGACTCACTTGACCACCACATTGCTTAATGCCCAAAATTCCCATCCCAATTGCAGTCATAAGTTGAGGACTATATATACCTTCTGGAAGAGAAGGTGCCGGGGGCCTTCTGAATGCAAGACCCGGGCAGGGCAACCGTGGAAACAGCCAGACGCAACCCTCCTCTTCTGACCGCTTCCCTTCAGCCACTGTCCCTAGTTCTTCGGTGGCCGGGCCCCAACCCTCTGAGCCACAGAAGGCTCGACAGGCAGTAGCCCCGGGGATCCAGTTTTGCCTTAGGAGCAGCCCCCTTTCTCCCATTTCCCAATGGGGAACAGCAGTAAGAGGCAGCCTGTGGCAGGGGAAGGCGGGACCATCCATCAGGGCTGGCATCCAGCAGAAGATCCCTTCATCTTGGAGGGGCTCAGGTGGATTCCCTGCAGACAGGATCCATGGGCCCAAGCCCAGGAGAGGGACAAGAGGTGGGTGGGGGGGGCACTGAGAATCCCCCCAATACATTCCCGACTGAAGGCAGTGCAATTGGAAGGAACCCGGTTCCCTTGGGAGCCAGGAATGCGATGCGGCTGCTAAAACGGCCAATGGGATCCTGGGAGCAGAGAGCCACCTCTATGCTCTGCCTTGGTTAGGACCCCACCTGAAGTTCCTATTGGGCTCTCGGCACCCCAGTTCAGACAAACCGGGGCAGACGGAGTTGAGGGAAACCTGGAAACCTGGCTTGTGAAGGGTCAGTTAAAGGATCTAGCTAAGTTTAGCACAGGAAGGGACGCCGGACAGCAAACATCTAAAGGATTCAGGCAGGAGAGGAAACGGATGTCGCCCCAGAGGGCAGGACCGGGCGCAATGGTTGAAGCTGGAAGGAAAGAAGGTCCGAAGAGCTCAGGAAGGACCTCCTGGCTGTGTGAAGGCAGTTCTTCTTCCCTGTAAGTCTTCCAACAGACAAGGGACACCTTCTGAGGGACAGAGAGATTCCAATTGCGCGGGGGGGGAGATTCTCTAAGGTCTCTTCTCATTCACACTCGGGGTGGATTGCCCCTCGGTGTGTGTTTCTGACCTGGAAGACTGGGCGGGGCCATGGGGACCCACAGCGCTTCCTGACGTCTCTGGGTAAGGCAGCTCACTTCTGAGCCACTGCTGCCCCCTGCTGCCAGAGCACTTCAGAGGCAGAAGAGGCTGGATGCCCCGCCCCCCACAGCCCTGTCACTCACCAGGGCCCCGCCATTGCATGTCTCACCAGCCTGAAGGGTTTGCCAAACCACCACCTGCCCTGCCCACAAAGATGACTCATCGCCTGGATGAAAGTGCCAGACAGAGTGGCCTCTGCTGGCCTAAGCACATATAGAGGATGGGAACTTCTTCCTTTCTGAGGGTCCCTGCCCCCCCCCGCCCCCTCCCCCCAGCTGAGCTAGACCAAGAACTTGCCAAACTCCCAACCAGCCACTAGTGATCCCCCCACACACAAACACACTCACACAGCCATGGCGTGGGCAGCTCATGCAGGGCAGTGGCCGGGGGCTCCTCCTTGGCATAGCAAAGTCCTGGGCTGGTCCCGGGCAGAGAAAGCAGCTGCTGGGCTCCACACTAAGTGGTGAGATACAAAAACCTCCTTGCTGCCAGAGCAAATCCCGCAAGCCAAGCCCATGGAATGCATGGAATGCAGCTGCCTCCCTCCCTCCCTGGTGTGTCTGTGTGTGTGGGGGGGGAGGCCGGAGTGCCGGCTGACATTAATCCCACTTTCCAGCCAGACGGGGAGGAGCCCGGGGGCCACTTGACAGGCAGTGGGGGAGCCGAGCCCAGGTGCCCAAGTCCTTGGGGGCAATCTGTGGGCAGAAGAAGAGGGGCTATCGGAGACCCTGGCAACCTGCCTTTTGGGGCACAACCCTCACCCAGGTGCTGTTGCAGCCACCAAGGAGCAAGCACTGGAGCACCCTGGAGAAGGCTGCTGCCACACTAGCGGCCAGGCTGAGCTGCAGCACAGAGCAGATTGGGGGTGGGTGGGTGCAGACCAGGGGAACAGAACCCCCTCCCCTCCCACTTGGTGGCTGCCCTTACTCAAGTCTCTGGGGCGGTCCTCTGGAATGCTGAACCCGCCCGAGCACACAGACAGCAGCAGCCACGCCCAGCAACCCCAGCTCCTCCCTCCACCCCACCCCAGAGCCCTGGGCAGGGTCAAATTCCAGACAAGGCCCACGGGAGCGAGCGAGCGAGCGGGGCAGTCTTTCCCTCACCCCACATTCTCAACCCACACGTCCAAGGTTTCCTCATAGGGACCCCAATCACCCCACCCTGGAGGGCCAGGAGCCTCACCCAAGCCACCATTGGGCCTTTCAGCCAGAGATCCCATTCATGGCTGCCTGAATCCCACAGGGTGGGGGTCCCGGCAGAAGACAAGACCACTCCGCTCACCCTGGGAGCAAGTCCAGAAGCTGACTGGAAGCTCCCTCCCTGGCTCCCTGCCCTCCACCTGAACTACTCAACTGTGCAGAAAACAGGACAAGTAATTCTATCCAAACAACAGCAACCCCCATGACCCAGGCAGGTGGGGGATGGGAGACCACCGGGGAACCCCAAGCATTTGGGCGAGACTGGGAAGTTCGACAGACAGACAGACACACACACACACACACAACCCCCACAGGTGGCAAAGGCTTCTTTTGCATTGCCACCCAAAACAGGGAGAGGGCATATGCCCCCCCCAGCCGTTCAGTCAAGTCATTGGTCTGGAGGTCGGGCAGATGCTGCCCCTCTTTCTAACATTCAGGGAGAAATTCAGAGGGCTCGGAGACCCCCCTAAAGAGCTCAGCCGGGGTCATCCGAATAGTCTGTGCCGAACTTCGGGGGAGACCACAGTCCCCGCCAAAGTCGCTAGCCAGCCAACGAGAGGCGCGGTGAGGACTCGTCCTCGGCCGGCCGGGGTTCACGGGCGCCCTTCGCTTCTCCGGGGCCACTTCCCGACCTTCCCACTCGAGCCCACAGCCCCTCAGGGGTTTCCCGGCCCTCTCGCATCCACTCCCTGCTTCGACCTTCCAGACCAGCCGGGGCAACCGAGCGCCTCCACCTGGCGGGCTCCGCTCCCCCGGCCACAGCCCGAAGCCTATCAGCCTTGCCGGCAGCCCTCCGCCGGGAGACTCCGGGAGGTTTCCTGAGGCAGTTGGCGGGCCGCCGGGAGAGAGACCGCTGGCGAAGATGGGCCGGAGCTTCGGTCCGACAGGGCCCGGCAGCTGCTCTCTCCCGAACTGCTCCAAAGCGGCGGAACGGCCAAACCCCAGTAGGATGCCCGCCCAAGCGCCCGCGCCCGAACTGGGGACCCTCCAGCGGCGCCTTTGCGGGAAAAGGCTCGGAATCGCCGCCACCGGCCCACCGGCCCGCTCGAGGAAGGCAGCGCAGGGCAAGAGAGGCCGGGGAAAGCAAGCGAGGAGCGGGCCGCGCCGAGCCGTCCGACCCCTTCTGGCTCGGTCTCCCGGATGAGCCGGAGGGCTGACGGGGCCGCGCCACAGCTGCCAGCCCTCGGCCGCGCTCCGGCCACCGGCAAGGCGCTCTGCTCGGGCTCGCCCCGGACCCCGCTGCGGGCGCGAGAGCGGCGGCCCCTGCAGGCCCAGCGGGAGGGCTCGCCTCGGCTTCCCCTGGACGGAGGGGCGGCGGCCACGCGAGCAGCCCAGCGGCCAAGGCGGAACCGGGCGGGAGCGGCCGAGGGAGGAGGGATGGGCGCTGCTCGGGCAGGGCGGCGGCCGGACTCCTCCGCCGCTCGCGGGCCTGGGGCGGGGGCGGCCTCCCGGACGGCGCGGGAAGGCCGCGGAGGGTCGGGTTGTTGCCCGGCCGCCGCTCCGCAGAGGCTGCGAGGGCGACGTCGCGCCGAACTGCCGTCCCGACCGCCGCGGCGGCTGCTGCACGTGGAGGGGCGGGGCTGCTGCCCTGCTCAGGGACGGCGCTTCGCCCGCCGGCGCGGCCTACCTGGTCCGGGAGGCGAGACGCGCGAGGTCCAGCTGCGCTCTGCCCGCCGCGCCCTTCTCTCTCGCCGGCCAGAGGCGCCCGGCGGGGAGGTGGGCGCGCGGAGCGGTGGGCGGGTGGCGACGGCTCGGAGGCCGTCCCTGTCGGGCGGAGCGACTGGCGGAGCGCGCAGGCGCGGCGGCGGCGGCGCCTGGGCACAGAGCTCTCCGAGGCCGCGGCTCCTCCCGCTGCAGGGCGAGCGCCCAGACGGGACCCCGGAGGCCGGAGGCCGTTCCCGCTGCCGCCGCCGCCGCCGCGGTGGGGCCCACGCGCGTGCGCTGCGCCTCCGGGACCTCCGCATTCGGCGGCTGGTTGCGTGCCTTTCTGAGCCCCGCTGCCAAGGAGGGACGCCAGCCCGCCTGCAGTTGGGCACCCAAAGCCCGGAAGAGATCCTGGAAGACGAAAACCTTGTGAACTCGGCGGCTGGCTGGGTGAGGCTGGGCCTGCTTCCCGGTGAGCGCAGGAGCGGAGTCGGAGAGGCCCGGGAACCCCCGAGCCTCGCCCAGAGTCTGCAGGCCAGGAGAAAGGCGCTTGCACCGCACTTCCACCCGAGCCCTGCATTTGCAGGAGCGGCTGAGAACGCCAAAGCTCTCCCAACTGCCTGGTTGCCTAGCTTCCATCAAAGGCTGTCTGCATGCTGCTTTTTGTTTAGAAAACCACTCCGTAGCACTTAATGCACAAGACACACAGAACTGTTTGCCCTGGGTTCATCCCATACTTAGCAGCCCTCCTCTAATGCCACTTTTAATCCAACTTGATGCTCTCTGGTGCGCAAGGCCAACGCCTCCCAGAAGCTGCTGGTGGGTCCTGCCAAGTGGCCTCTGTTTTCCACAGCAGCCTCTACGCCCAGGGCCTGATTCTGCCAGCAAGCCAAGCAAGAATGGTAGGGCAAAGCTTGCACGCTTGGCTCTCAGAGGCCCTCAGTTGCACACCCATTATTTTTCCCAGCTCATAATGCTGGTAAGAGAGGGGGTTCCTTCTGCCACAAGTAGGTGAGCCCTCTCTTCTCTTTTTTCCTTCCGTCCAAGGTTGCTCATCTTACAATAATCCTAGGCTGCTCACAACAAAACCAGTACAAACAACAGCAAAACAATCCTGTCAGCTGTGCACAAAGCAGCATCCTCCCCATCAGTTCCACCAACGCTGGCCCCTCCCAGCCCAAAGCCCATCTTCCTGGCCTCCCAGACCTCAGGAAGGCTGCCCAAAGGGCCAGGGCAGCTAGGGAGAAGAAGGCACACCTCCAAAGTCGGGGGAGGGACCCAGAGCGCATCTTCCCTCTCCAACCTGGGAGAGGCTGCCAATAACCAGGCTCTGTGACGCTCTTGGCTTTAAAGGTGAGAAGCAGCACCTCTTTCCAAATCTGGAGAGAAACAGCCTGTGGTGAAATGTGGGGGAACCAAAGGTACCACATTCAGTTGTAGACCCTCTGGTCTTCAAGGGCAGCCCCATCTGAAGTCACCCAGTCTGTGATCTTCCTCTTGCAGTAGTGCCAAAACAGGCTGGCATGTCAGGGAGGTTTGGGAAGGCACAGAGTTGGGACCTGGTCTCTGTCCATACCCTTTGGTGGCAGCTTAAACGAAGGGGATCTTCCATGGCCCCTTTGGCTGCTAAACACCTGGGGACGGTTGCAAGGATCCCTAAGTGATATCTTGAATTACTGAACTCAGAGGCTGCTTATCACCGGTCCTTCAGCAACCTTCGAAGATAAGAGGGCACTGAATGAATGGTGGCTTTGACCAGTCCTCAGAGTTCCAGCCATCGCAGCACCCTCACGGTCACATGGTTGCCGTCTGGATGCTCGGCAGTCTCTTCGCACTTACGGCCAGTTGCCAAGCACCCTCCTCCAGTCATGTAATCCCCATTTGCAACCTTCTATGCTGGCTGCCCCAGGAAGTCAAGGAGGGGAGGTGGCAGGGATGATTGTAAGTTGCTGGGTTGTGTTTGACCTGGGGGGGGGGGGAGCTGGGGGGCGTGGCCAGCTCGATGTCCCTCGTGTTGGAGGTGCCTGTGGTGGCCCAAGCACTCTGGCAGCGAAAACAGGTTCCCGAGCCCCATTTTTGCCTGAGACAGCCTCCTGCAACTCTCTGCCCGTGAAAATGGAGCTCGGGAGGGCCGTCCACAGTTCCTGAAATCCGTTTTCATGGACAGAGGCATCACAGGCCAGTCCTTCATTGTTTCCAGGGCAGCCCCATGGACCAGATCTAAGCATCCTGCAGGCCAGATTCAACCCCCAGGCCTTGAGTTTGACACCCCTGTTCTAGAGTCTCAACCCCTTTTTTATATTGTGGCAACCAAAAGTGGATGCAGAATTCCAAGTGTGGTCTCACAAAGGCATTATAAAGTGGTAGTAACACTTCAAGTGATCTTGATTCTGTCCCTCTGTTTATGCAGCCTAGGACTGCATTGGCTTTTTGGGCTGCCGCCACACACTGCTGGCTCACCCTTAAGCGATTGTCCACTAGAACTCCAAGGTCCATCTTGCAGCTCCTGTTGTTGAGCCTGGTCCCACCTGTTCTATACCTGTGTGTTTGGTTTTCCTTGCATAGCAATACCACAATACTAAGGGTATATACAAGCACCCAGAGATCCTTTTCTTAACGTCTGTTAGCTGTTTGCACCACTGATTTTCTGCTTACTGCTCTAGCTTGGGAAGGTCATGCTGAAGCTTGATGCTGCCCCGAAAGCTGTTTTCTGTGCTGCTATCCTTGTGGCCTCTGCCAATTTTACAGCACTATCTTCTAAGCCTGAGTCATTTACAAATGTATTGAATAACACTTGTTTAGAAATGCAGTTTGCAGTGCGTCATTCAAGACTCTGTTGTGTTTTCACACACAGCCTTTGACAAACATTCCCTGGATGCTCTTGCCCAACCAGTCCTGGATTGGATGCATCTGATGGTAGCATAAGTCCAGCCCACATTTTGCCACCTTCTCTATTCGGATCGGACATATAATATGGGTGGCTCTAAGTCCAGACACGCAACAGCAACATCTGCTGCATTTCTCTGGTCAACTCCTTGAGGGCTTCCCAGGGAGTTTGCATTGGCTTGGTATAACTTGTTCCTGATTAAGGCCTCCTGGCTCCTGCCAAGAAATTAATTATTTTCTAGATGTTCACTAAAGTCTCCTTGATAATATGTTCCATTGTTCTGCTTGGTAACAACAGGGCACTATTCCTGGCGGAGTCTGGCCAGCAGCGCAGGAGAGAAAGAAACAATTACTTTTTGAAATTTGGAGAGTAGGCTTCTGTTTCAGAGCCATGTTCTCATTGCAGCCACATCCTGACTGAATTCCTGTATTGACTAGAACTAGATCATAGGATCTTACAGCAGTTTGATCCATTCATGAATGAGCCTGTATGGAATATTGAATATAATAAATCTTACCAAGAAGAATGAATGATTAAAACCCCCAGTATCTGCAATTAGAAGGCCTCTTTAAAAGCTTCCTGTGCTACAAATAGTTTCCAGTGATCCTGAACCAGGTATGAATCACCTGAACAAATGAGGACAATTTATTTTCTGGATGTAGAAAAGTAATAGTCAAGCGCTCATCACTTTTTAGATTTCATGCCACCAAAGGAGAAGATCAGAGGTTGTATTCAGCAGATTCTGACCAGTTCTGGAGAAGTGGTAGCGGAAATTTTGAGTAGTTTGGAGAACTGGAAAATCTCACCTCTGACTGGCCTTGCCCCCATCTATTCTCTGGCTCCCATCAAGTCCCAGCTGATCAGTTGGGTCTTCTTTTGTTGCCCTGCACAGGAGAACGGAGCTGGAAATCAGGTTAGTGGGGTGTGGAGGGAATGGGGATTTTGCACTATATTCTTCCCCTGCCACGCCCACCACACCACGCCCACCAAGCCACACACCCACAGAACCGGTAGAAAAAAAATTTGAATCCCACCACTGGAGAAGACGCAGCATTTGTAACGAGCTTTCCTCAGCCTCAACTTGCTCCCTGTTCCTTCTCTCTTGCATGGAAGCTGCATGGAAACTGCGCCAGTTGCCTCCTGGGTTGCTCCTGAAGATCCCAAAACCGGCTAGACGAGTCCAGGCCACGCTGCAGGGCCGATTGGCCCTTTCCTGCATCTTGTCCTTCCCACCCAGGCGGGGAAGACCAGTCCTTCTGGAAGGCCAGTTGACTGGCTGCCATGTGTGGGTGGGTCTCTTCCCCTCTCCCTGGTCCTTGGGTCCCTGGCCCCTCAGATCTTTGGATACTGGGGGGTGTGTGTGATCATACCTCTTCCTGGGCATTCTCCTTGGATTCAAATTCCCCTCCCTCCCCCCACTTCCCGACGTTTGGTTAAAGCAAAGGGGACACTTCGTTCCTTCTTTCCATGGGGGGTCGATAGAAACTTCGTGGCGATGAAGACAGTGGCAGCTGGTAAAAACTAATCCGCGTAGCTTCGTTGCCCTGTGCGTGTCTTGACATAAAGATTTCTTTTTAGAAAGGGAAAGGGATCCCTGGCAGTCTGCAGGAAGTGAAAGCGAGCGCCTGAGCTGGAGCCCAAAGGACGGCTGGGAGATGTGGGGTCTTTCGGGGCCGCCCCTGAATCCAAGCTGAGCAGGACTAGGAGCCCTGAGCTGGCAGAAATCACAGATCCAGGGGGGTCCTTTGGAGCTTCTTCATTGGTGATCCTGGGAAAATGTCTGGTGGCCACCGGGCTTCCCTGGGTCATTTGGCAGGTCCTGCATTTGGCACTGCCACGTGGACAATTGTGGCTTGGCTCATTTGGGCACAATGTCCTTTTGAATCCAGCCTCATTAGCCAGCAGCTCCAGGAAAAGGACACAGAGGCGCATTCTGCCGTGTCAGTGCCGCGTGAACGAAAGTCCACTGCCCCCTTCACCAGACCCCCTTAGGCTTGCTGAAGAAAGGGCCCTGGGCCAGATTGCAGCATTTCTAGGTCGGTGCATCACCATTTACACAACTTGGGCCAAGTTCCCACTGAGTTCCACCTCCCAGTGCTGGATGGCACTTTCCCTCCTCTTGTGAAAGATTTCAAGAGCCTCCTTGGCTTTCTGTGTGATATCCACAGCTTCCAGAACGAAATATAAGAGATTTAGGTGTAAAATTGCAGTGGGCATTGAATCAGAATATTCACAAGGTATTTATGTAGCAAGCTTGATTTTTCAAAACAGCTTGACAAGCTCATTTTTTAATATCTCTATAAATTTATTAACTGCCCATAACGGCCTAGTAGGGAATGTAGCTTCTTGAAGTTAAGATTAATAAAAACATGCAAATGTTTAGGACAAGAAAATCTCACTGGACTTTCCACCACATCATTAAAGCATGGAATACTCCTACACTAAAAGTAATGGGATTTAATTTTTCAAACTTTAGTCAATTGGAAAGTGATGGCTTAAGACCACAGAGACTGTTTGGAGCATTTTGTAATTACAAGTTTTTATTTTTATTTATTTTTATTTGTCAATTGCTTACAAGATAATAGGTATAAGTAAAAACATAGTTATGAATACATGGATACATATAAGAAAAATAAAAAATATATAAAAGAAACAATAGGACAGGGACGGTAGGCACGTTGGTGTGCTTATGCACGCCCCCTACAGGCCTCTTAGGAAAGGGGTGAGGTCAATAGTAGACAGTTGAAGTTGAAGTGGAAGGACTGAAGCTTGAGCAGGCTACCCTGTTCCATTCTGGATGTCCAGCCTCCTCTTAGAAACCTCCAGGGATGGAGCCCAGGTTGGGCTGCTTTCTTTCTTTTGTGTGAAGACAAAAGCAAAGAATGAAGGAAGCAGCAGCTGCTCTTTCTCCCTGATGCCGGGTCGCCTCCTTGCCATCTTCTCCCATTAGTGGAATAATAAAAAAGCAGCTTGAAAGCATAAAAACGTTTCAGGGCAGAGCAGAGAGAAAACGGAGACAAAGCAAAGGGCTGCCTTGTGTGCTGCAGCTGTCCAAATATTTACCCCAGAGATAAGCATTCCAAAAATACCAGTAATTTATTTTTGCTGGTAAAAGTGTTGGAGCTTTTTACATTTGGTGACAGGGCTGATGAACGTGGCCAGGAATTTCCCCCACAAACTAAATGCAAAGCTCTTGAAATGGGTGACCTCTCAGTATTGCTCACTAGGTGCAGCCTTTGCTGATCCTTTGACTTTGCTCTTAGACGATGTCCATCTAAGAAGGGGTGCAGGAAATCCATCTCTAATCATGACTTGTTGCAGAAGATAACATGCTACAGTATATAAAAGATCTTTGCAGCATCTTATATATTATGATCTGCAGTTTAAGTTCTTTTGTATTATTATGAACAAATCAACAAGTAAGCATATATGATCTGAAGGCTGTGCAAATTGTAAAAAGCCTACTGGCCTATTTACTGGAATATTTTCCCAGGTTTAAAATCAGTGTCATGTAAGCTTTATAAAACTAATTTGGTAATTTCCCCATTTTAAAGGAGCTCAGAATCTTTGTTTTACCTTGAAAGCAGTGTGGTCTTAAAAATTGTCAACTTTGAATCGTTGCCACACAATCACAGTTGCCACACAATATGGGGGAGGATGAGGGGGAAATAGCTAGACTGTATCTAGACAAAACAAATGACAGTTAGAGGAGGAGCAGAAGTGGTTGAGGGAGCCTGCTACCTGCTTTGATTGGGCAATGTCACCTGTGACACCTGGGAAGGGAAATTTTTGCTCTTTTAATTAACTGCAGGAAACTTTTAGAGTGGGTTTTCACTGGCTGTGCCGATTTGATGTATCCAGTAAACATGTTCTCTGAGAAACGTTCCTGCCTTGGGGTTCTGATTTCTTTAGATGCGTTACTTGGAGTGGTGACCATTAAACCAACTCTGCTAACTTTCTGCTCCATCTGGAGCCGGGCTCCAGGGTCAGCCCCAGCTGCCCTCCCAATTTTCAAGGGAAGACTCGGGGAAGACCAAGAAGGAGCCAGAGGGGGCCACCGGCGCCAGTGCTGCCCATACTGAGAGCCAACAAACTGCAGTACTGCTGGAGCAGGCTGCCCTCAGCGGGGACCCAGAAGGAGGCACCGAGCCGAGTGGGACCTCAGATGCCAGGGCTCAGGCCAGGATCCTGTTGATATCCACACAGAACTTGGCTGCTCTCACTCTGCGCTGGAGAGTCAGGAGACCCATCAAGTTGGATGAACCGGGAATGGCAACACTGGAGAAGGAGTCATGCTGTGACCAGGGCAGGAAGCAAATTAGGTTGCCGTTCAGCTCAGACTACAATGTATACACTTGTCCATTATTAAATCCAAATCTGCCAACTTTTAGATAAATCCTGCCAGTGCCACTTCCCAGCCTAGCACTGGAATGTCTTGTAAAGGAGGCCAGGGAAGCCTCCATCCCATGGGGGGGGGGCAGTGAAAAGGGTTGCCTCTCATAACCCCCCCCCCCCAAGACCTGGGTGGCTTTTACCTCTTTCACCGAGGCCTGGCCCCAGGGGAGGGAGGTGATCTGCTTAGGCTGAATTTGACATCTTGTTCTCTTCACTTTGCCTTTATTCAGCCTGGTCTTTCTTATTTTTCCTGTGTTTAAGGCTTTATGCTGGGTTGTGAGCTGCCCAGAATTGTCCTGGAGTTGGGTGGTGCCTACATCAAATGAATTGTTGTTATTTTTGCTTATCATCTGTGCACGTCTCTATCTTCTCTGTCTCCTCTGCCTCGTCTCTGTTGGTTTTATGCAAATCCCAACGGAGCATCAATGTTCCTGTGAAAAGGCCAATCTCCCTCCCTCCTTCCCCCCACCCCTCATGTGGGTTTCCATTGCTAATCTTTTCCACCCCTCCCCTTTCTTCCTGAAGGGTTCCTTCCCTTCCCTGGGCATTCAGCCAGGCTCCGTGCTGAAGCGCGCAGCGGGGTGGGGGAGGGTGTTCACGTGTCTCCGTGAGCCTGTGGGAGCCAATGGCTTGTGCTCCTGGGAGGACCCCTCTCCTCTGGGCCTTGTTGCAGGACCCTCTCGGGTCAGGATAAAGGGAGACAGGGCTCTTTACTCATCAGCCGGATGGCCGTTTCTGCTCAGCCTTCCCTCCGAGAGGAAAACACAAGTCAGGTTGCAGGAAACTCTAAGGACAGAAACAATGGCTCTTATCAAGGCCTAAATTTAGGGTCCAGAAAACAGGCAGAATAATATCTTGGAAACTTTTCCTGTTTACCTGGCACTGTGCTGGGAAAGGCAGAGCTGTCCTGGGCTGCTTATTCCGAAGAGGGTCAGGATTCTCTGGCCGGAAAGGCCCAGCTGCTCTGGCAGGAAAAGGACAAGCAAGAAACCTGCAAGGGCAATTTGCACATCTACGAGACTCTCCAGAGCTGCCCATAGAACTTCAGCTGGCCACTGAAGTAGGCATCCCTTTCCACTTGGAGAACTTGGAAAAATACTTTGGAAGGGCCAAAGAAAAAAAGGCTTGTATGCCAGGGAGGGAGGGAAGGGAGAGGGTAGAAGAGGGAGGGAGGAAAATAATGGAGGAAGAGAAGGTAGGGAGGGAAGGAGAAGGAGGGAAGTAGAGAAGGAAGGAAGGAGGAAGGAAAAGAAGGAAGGGAAAGGGAAGGAAGGAGAGGGAGGGAGGGAGGGGAGGAGAAAAGGAAGGCGAAGGAGGAAGGGAGGAAAGTAAGGGAGGGAGGGAGGGACTCACCTCCCGGTGGCAGAAGAAAACCCTCATCTCACTGCCGTTACAAGCGGCTCGATTCCACTGATAGGAACTCTGCCCTATCCCACTGTTCCCCTCTTGCGAGCGTGGACTCGCCCCTTGCCAGGGTCAGCCAGAGAGCACGTCAGTTCAGCTGTAGACAGAGCACAGGTGGAAGGGGAAAAATGCTCAGTGGCAGAGAAGATCTGCAACTCAAGGCTGAGCCATCAGGCTCTTGGTGTTTTTGGCAGTTTCCTTGCAAATGTTTCCCCAACAGGCTAGGCAAGGGTGACCTGATCTTCTCTGCTCGTGAAACCCCTGCCTGAAACTAAGAGGAAGGAAAAGAAGGGAGAAGAAGGCACTAAAGCTACCAAGGGCCATAAAATCCTGCATGTTCTAGAGCAGGTGAAACTGTTCTCAGGATGCCAGGACGGGCCTCCACTGAGGCCGACTGGAAGGTCTGCAAGAGGAAGGGGAGCTTCATGTTGCATTTCGTGGTCCTGGGAAGGGCCCGAGAACTCTGAGTTCCTGCCTGGGGCAGCAGCTGCTAAAGCATTTTGGAGCTTCTCTGCTTGAAGACTTCTAGTGAGCTTATTGATCCCGATGTGAGGTCTTAGATCCCTGTAGGAACAGAACGTACCAGTTCTTAATCAAGAAACCAACCTCCGATCCAGCTATATAGGACAAATACCACCTACCATCTACAGGTGAAACTCGAAAAATTAGAATATCGTGCAAAAGTTCATTTATTTCAGTAATGCAATGTAAAAGGTGAACCTAATATATGAGATAGAGTCATTACATGCAAAGCAAGATAGTTCAAGCTGTGATTTGTCATAATTGGGATGATTATGGCTTACAGCTCATGAAAACCACAAATCCACAATTTCAGAAAATTAGAATATTACATGCAATCAATAAAACAAGGATTGTACATAGAACAATATCGGACATCTGAAAAATATAAGCATGCATATGTGCTCAGTACTTGGTTTGGGCCCCTTTTGCAGCAATTACTGCCTGAATGCAGCATGGCATGGAAGCTATCAGCCTGTAGCACTGCTGAGGTGTTATGGAAGACCAGGATGCTTCGATAGTGGCCTTCAGCTCTTCTGCATTGTTCGGTCTCATGTCTCGCATCTTCCTCTTGGCAATGCCCCATAGATCCTCTATGGGGTTCAGGTCAGGCGCATTTTCTGGCCAATCAAGCACAGTAATCCCATGGTCATTGAACCAGGTTTTCGTGCTTTTGGCAGTGTGGGCAGGTGCCAAGTCCTGATAGAAAATGAAGTCAGCATCCCCATAAAGCTCGTCTGCGGAAGGAAGTATGAAGTGCTCCAAAATCTCTTGGTAGACGTTGACCCTGGACTTAATGAAGCACAGTGGACCAACACCAGCAGATGACATGGCTCCCCAAATCAACACAGACTGTGGAAAGTTCACACTGGACTTCAAGCATCTTGCAGTGTGTGCCTCTCCATTCCTCCTCCAGACTCTGGGTCCTTGGTTTCCAAATGAGATGCAAAAGTTGCTCTCATCAGAAAAGAGGACTTTGGACCACTGAGCAACAGACCAGGTCTGTGTTTCTTTAGCCCAGGTAGGACGCTTCTGACATTGTTTGTTGTTCAGGAGCGGCTTGACAAGAGGAATACGACACTGGAAGCCCATGTCCAGGATCCGTCTGTGTGTGGTGGCTCTTGATACACTGACTCCAGCCTCAGTCCACTCCTTGTGAAAGTCCCCAACACTTTTTTTTAAATAAAGTTTTATTTGGGTTTTCACACACACAAAATACAAGTAAAACATCTTTTTTGAAAATAGCATGGTCCTGGGTTACACTTCTTTATACAGACACAAACTCAATTTCATGCTCATTTTTGTGTTCTATTCCATATCTTATTACTATTCTGCATTTTCTATATAGTTTTTCCCCTCTTTTAATTTTATCAATTTTATTTTGATTATCTCATCTTAATTCAAATCATTATATTTATACTTTTGTCTGTTCTGTTTCAATTTCATATTATCTTTTCTCATTAGACAAATTTTCTCCTGTAGTTACTAATTGGAGTATGACACCTTTATATCTTTTAATTTTATCCATTCAACTCTAATTTAAACTTCGATATATACCTTAAGGTTATGACATTCAATATAACACATAATACATAACTTCCAATCGAATTCTGCTTGGTACATTCTTATAATACACACTATATTCTTAAAAAAAGGATTGTAAATATATGTAATTAAAACCCTCATTCCATTCCAATTTAGTTCTATCATTAATATTCATTAAAGTCTTAACATCTTTAACATTTCTTTTCGATTAAATATCATACTTCCTTAAAGACACGTATAATCTCCATACTTAATTTTTCCCTTATTTCTCTTCACATATGTTTTATATTCATTCTGTTACATTTATTTATTGACAAGCATTCCACTAAGTTACAATAACTATTTTATCAAACATTTTAATCATACATTGTTTCATATTTTCTGAAATTATTTCTATTTCTAATATAACAATACTGTCTTATGTACCTTTGCAGAATCCCATTTTCAATTAGATTTTCACCCATTATCTCTAAATAGGCCCTGTTTCTCTATATTTTGTTTCTGTCCTTTATAACTTCTTTTCCTTTCTTTCTTCCCTCTCTTCTTCTCCCTCCCCTTTTTATCCCGTTGTCTCTCTACTTCTAATTCTCTCTTCTGCATTTCCCTCTTCTGTTGCTTTCTGATTTTATACTTATTTTTCACTCTATTCTTTTTTGGGGTTGTTTTTCCCAATCTTAAACTTTCCATTCTCTTTCCCACCTTTCCTTTTTTTCCCCCACCTGAGATTACTTGTTCATTAAAGATGGCTTCTTCTTTGTCCCAATCTTCTTCTTCTGCAGGCCTTGTTATTTCTCATAGTTCCAAATCTCCATTTCCTTCTTCTTCTTCTTCTTCTTTTTCTTCAGCGTTTGTCTCGCGCTCTGGCGAGGTCCGCTAATGTCCTTGAGTACTGCTTCCACGCCTCTCTGTCTGCCACGTATGTCGGGTCTGCCTTCGCGATCTCTAGATCGGCCTTGATCGTGTCCATCCAGCGTTGCTTAGGTCTACCACGTGGTCTCGCTCCTCCGACAATCACCTTCATCGCAGATTTGATGATGGATTCTTCCTTGGCGCGACTCACATGGCCGAACCATCGTAGCCGGGACTGCCTCATGACCGTGGGGATGGGCACGACGTTGAACCGTCTGCGCACTTCTTCATTCCTGACGCGATCGAGTAGGGTGAGGCCTACCGACCATCGGAGCATTCGCATCTCCATTGTCTGGAGTCTGCTTTCGACTTCTTTGGTCGCCGGCCAGCACTCTGCGCCGTATATGGCCACGGGCGCACCACAGAGTTATAGATTTTCGCCTTCAGGCGCATGGCATCTTCTTGTCACAGAGGACGCCCGTGACGGACTTCCATTTGCCCCACGCTGCGTTGATCCTGGCTGCCACCTCAGTTTGTAGTAGGCCTTCTTCCCCAAGAGTAGTTCCCAGGTACTTGAAGGTGGAGGCGCGCGGTAGCTCCTGCCCGTTCACGTGGATGGAGCCTGTCGTTTCGTTGTCAGTGGTCAGGTATTCGGACTTCTTTAGGTTCAACCGGAGCCCGAACTGCTCGAGGCGGTCATGCCACTGTTGGACTAGGTGCTCGAGTTCAGCCTTGCGCAGGTTGGCCAGGAACACATCATCGGCGTAGAGCAGCGTCCATGGGGCGGGCGTGTGCAGGTCGTGTGTAATTGTGTCCATCACCAGAATGAACAGCAGTGGTGAGAGAGCAGAGCCCTGGTGTACGCCGGACGGTGATATTGAACTCTTCTGATATCCCAGCTGCCGCTTTACATGGCTTTTGTGACATCTGTATAGGAGTTGGACCCATTGTACGAGTAGCTCGGGCACGCCGTGATCTTGCAGTGCATACCAGATGAGATCGTGCGGGACTCGGTCGAAGGCCTTTTCCAAGTCCAAGAAGGCGGTGTGGAGCGGGATTTTCTTCTCTCTGTGAGCCTCCATCAGCATCCGCACACCGAAGATGGCATCGGTGGTGCCGCAGTTCTTGATGAATCCGGCCTGGTTGACGCTGATGTCGACGATGTCCTGAATGCGCTTATCGAGGACGCGTTCGAAGATCTTCATAGTGTGTGACAGTAACCTGACCGGTCTGTAGTTGGAGCAGTCCGCTGGGCTGCCCTTTCCCTTCCAGATCGGAACAGTGGTGCTGCGGTACCAGTCGTGTGGCACTATTCCCGTGGAGACGATGTTGTTGAACAGCTCGCACAGCCACAATGCCGAGCCCGGTAGTGCCTTTTTCCAGAAGTCGGCAGGGATGTCGTCTGGTCCTGTTGCCTTACCATTTTTCATGGCCTTGATGGCGTCGGTGACCTCGCTGGCGTGAATGCCTGAGACTGGGCCTTCGACGGGGTCACCTCGCGGGGTTCGTGGGTGTGGGAACTCCTCGGTGGAGATCTTCTCGAGTATTGCCGCCACCTCTCGGCGGCGTCTCTGGGGTTGACGATCAAATTTCCCCTTTCATCGTTGATCCCATGAAACTGGTCAATGTCCAGGGTCTTCCTGTGTCTGCTTTTGGCTAGGCGGTAGATCTCATTCTCGCCTTCTCGCGTGTTCAGCTTCTCGTAGATGTAGTCGTAGTGGGAGCTTCTGGCTGTCGCTACTGCTTTCTTGGCTGCCTTTTGGCCGCCTTGTACTCGCAGAGCTTCTCGCTGGTCTTGTCCTGAAGAAAGGCCTTGTAGAGCCGTTTCTTCAGGTGCACGGCATCTTGTACTTCCGGTGTCCAGAGCCATGTATCTCGTTCGATGCGTCTCCGTCCTGGCTTGGTACAACCAAGCTGTTGGCAGCCGGCAGTGTGAATAGTGCTCTTCAGCATGGACCACGCTTCCTGTGGCCTGTCGACCATCTGCAGGAACTGCTCCGGTTTGATGAGGGGTCGCGCCATCTTCTTCTGGTTCCACCACTTGATTCGTGGCTGGTCTGCATTCTTTTTGTCAATCTTGGTCTTGGGCTTGCTGATCCTGATCTTCGCCATCAGCGGCCTGTGCTGACTGCTCGATTCGTACGGGTACACCTTGGCGTTGAGCACGTTTTTAGCGGCTCTTCGTCGTACGATGATGTAGTCGATCTGTGTGTGGTGGTTCCCATTTCTGCTATGGTAGGTGAGGAGTTGGGGTTCTCGCCTAATGAAGCAGGTGTTCGTGATGGTCATATCGTGGGAGTCGGCAAAGTCCAGGATCCTCTGGCCATTCTCATTCATATCGCCTGTGCCGTGCCCACCGTGGCACTGGTGTCCGTTTTTGTCCCGCCCTACATGACCATTCAGGTCGCCAGAGATGATGATGTCGTCTTCATATGGGATCTGCCTGAGTTGGATGTCGAGCAGTTCCCAGAAGGTATCCTTCTCCTCCTCGTGACATCCGGTCTGAGGGGCGTAGGCGGACAAGATGTGTAGGCGCTGCCTCTCGGTCGCTACGACGATTATCATCAGTCGTTCTGTGAGGCGCTTAACTTCTGCAATGGAGCTTTGCCAGCTGGGACTGACAACCACAGCTACACCGCCATTTCCAAATCTCCATTTCCAAGAACTGAAATACGAAGCCAAAAGAACCTCTCCCTTCTCTGCATCTTCTTTGTACTTTTTAAGTTCCATTTTCAATTCTTCTAAAAGTGGAGCCATTTTAAACACTTTTAAACAACCACCCGATTGATTTTAGTCATTTAAATGCAGTAACCAAGAATCCAGAGATCACCAAATAATCCAAATAGTCCCAAGCTTCTTATTTCTTTTTTCACTTTCTCTTCCTGGGGTTTTACTATTTTGTAGCGATGTTTCAATTAAGATGTATCTTTTGAAAGTCTTGTTGAGATTTTACTGTAAGTTCTTTTTAATTCCAGGCAGTCTCCTCCCTTCCAGATCCTGCCCTTTTATTCTTTTTCTCTCCTTTCCTGTTTTCAAAAGCTTTTAATTATCCAGAAATCTTTATTATCCCTTTGACTTTTTATTTTCAGCATTAAATGTCTATTAATGTCAAAGTGGATTTTTCTTCCAATTCCTTGCTTAAGTCTCTTAGCTGTCAGTATAGGAAGAGGAGAAAAAAAAAACAAATCCTTTCCCTTTTCTCTCTCCTTCGCTGCTTAGAAATCTTCTTTGGGAACAGTGTTATTATTATTTTTTAATAGTTTAAATTCCAGGGTCCCTTATTTGTTGTTTTTGCTGTTTGACCCGATCAACCAAAACTTTCTCTTCTTATCTTCCTCCTGCACATTCTTTTCCGGTCGAGTTCTTCTTTGTGGTGGCCATTTCTGAACACCGCTGCAACCTTCTTCGGGAAAGGGTGTAATGGCCAGCTGAGGAGGAAAGATGAGGCTCTCCTCAACCCTGCAGGCAGTCTCCCCCTTCTTCACCACCTCTACGGGGTGGCTTAGCCCTGAAACCAGCCGGCTCGGGGCGCTCCAGCGGCGAGCACGGATCGAAACCGCGCAGAGTTGCGGTTTCGGTTTGTCGCCGAAGAAGCTCAAACTGGAAGACTTGAAAGTCCCCAACACTTTTGAATGGCCTTTTCCTACAATCCTTTCCAGGCTGCGGTCATCCCTGCGAATTGTGCACCCTTTTCTTCCACACTTTTCCCTTCCACATAACTTTCTATTAATGTGTTTTGATACAGCACTTTGGGAACATCCAACTTCTTTTGCAATTACCTTTTGAAGCTTTCCCTCCTTATGGAGGGTGTCAATGATGGTTTTCTGCACAACTGTCAG
This sequence comes from Notechis scutatus, assembly GCF_049901735.1. Classification (NCBI taxonomy): domain Eukaryota; kingdom Metazoa; phylum Chordata; class Lepidosauria; order Squamata; family Elapidae; genus Notechis; species Notechis scutatus. The sequence goes on from NC_142009.1 coordinate 1,080,026, forward strand.
GTCAGTAGTCTTTCCCATGATTGTGATTCCTACTGAACCAGACTGAGAGACCATTTAAAGGCCAAGGAATCCTTTGCAGGTGTTATGGCTTTATTAGCTGATTAGAGTGGGACACTTTGAACCTAGAATATGGAACCTTTTCACAATATTCTAATTTTCTGAGATTGTGGATTTGGGGTTTTCATGAGCTGTAAGCCATAATCATCTCAATTATGACACATCACGGCTTGAACTATCTTGCTTTGCATGTAATGAGTTATCTCATATATTAGTGTCACCTTTTAAGTTGCATTACTGAAATAAATGAACTTTTGCATTATATTCTAATTTTTCAAGTTTCACCTGTAATCTTGAAGATGGGAAGGTTCCCTGGTGCTGGATCTTATCAGAGCTCAGACTAGCTTGCTCTCATCAGGGTCAGAGTGTCATCACCCAGCTGACACTGTTGGATCCCTTGATCCCCTTGGAGGGATCTTTCTGGTGGTCCCAGTCCTTCCTGAGTGGCTGCTGCCTGTCATGTGTGGGGGGCAGAGTTTGTGCCCTCAGACTCTGCCCTCAGGGTGCCCCACTTCCCCCCTGGGTTCCCCTCCCCATGAAGCTGCAGAGGGGTCTCCCCGTCAGCTGAGAGTCGCAGGTCCTGCCCTCTTTGGACATCACGGCAGCGCTTGGGACAGGCAGGGCACCCTCTGAGGAGGCCAACTGGGATGCCATCGAGCTTCGAGATTTATAGAATAGAATAGAATAGAATAGAATAGAATAGAATAGAATAGAATAGAATAGAATAGAATAGAATACTTCATTGGCCAAGTGTGATTGGACACACAAGTAATTTGTCTTGGTGTAAATACTCTCAGTGTACATAAAAGAAAGATACATTCATTAAGAATCAAGAATCATAACATACAACACTTAATGATGGTCATAGGGTACAATCAGCAATCAAATCATACTAGGAAACAGTCAATATAAATCGTAAGGATACAAGCAACAAAGTTACAGTCCTACAATCACAAGTGGGAGGGGATGGCTGATAAGGAGTCCTAATTATCCTCTGAAGTCTGTGTCTGTCCTGTTGGGTTGCAGAACCAAACCAGACAGTTATAGAGGTGCAGATGATAGACTCAATAATTCATCTGTAGAACTGTATCAGCAGCTCCTTGGGCAGTTTGAGCTTTCTGAGTTGGCGCAGAAAGAACTTTCTTTGTTGTGCTTTTTTGATGACATTTTTGATGTTAGGTGTCCATTTTAGGTCATGTGATATAGTAGAACCTAGAAATTTGAAGATCTCTACTGTTGATACAGTGTTGTCTAGTATTGTAAGAGGTGGTAGTATGGGAGGGTTTCTTCTAAAGTCTACTGCCATTTCTACAGTTTTGAGTGTGTTCGGTTACAGATTGTTCTGGTTACACCATGAGGCAAGTTGTATAACCTCCTGTCTGTATGCGGATTCGTCATTGTCTCGAATGAGACCAATCACTGTTGTGTCATCAGGAAACTTTAGCATTTTAACAGATGGATTGTTTGAGATGCAGTCATTGGTATATAGGGAGAAGAGAAGTGGAGAAAGCACACAGCCTTGGGGGGCCCCTGTGCTGATTGTACAGGTATCGGATGTGACACCTGCTGCTTCCTGTCTGTTAGGAAGCTTGTGATCCACATACAAGTATGTTCAGCTACCACTAGCAGGTTTAATTTAGTTAGAAGAATGTCTGGAATGATGGTATTGAATGCTGAACTGAAGTCTACAAAGAGGACCCTTGCGTAGGTATTTGGAGATTCAAGGTGTTGTTTATATAGTTATCTGCTATTCAGTTAGTATTACTCTTTACTGATTATCTTAGTTAACTGCTCTTTACTTAGTGGAATTTACAATTCCAGGCAGGGAATGTGCTGTCCAGACAGTTTAGAGTTAATGGGATTTGGGATAGTTAGTAAGGAATTGAGAGCTGTGCCTTTAACGGAATGCATCATGGTAAATGTAGTTAAGGTATCCTGGGACATGTAGTCCATGTCATGTGGCCACATCTATAACCCTGATTGGTCACTAAATTGACCCTTGTTGGGTTGGGGGAGGCTCCCTCACTCTTGCCTGAATCCACCGTACCATGCAGTTGCTTTAATCATCATGGGGTTGAGACTTTATTATCTTTCTACACCACTGGAAGCAGTCACACATCCAAATGTATTGGATTATGAAAATATTGTCAGGTATAAAGATTTATTATATGACACTGGAGAGCTTAAAAATAGGAACCAAATACAAATTCAAGGAAAGGAGATAGCATGGTGGCCCTTTGCACAAATACAAAGATAGGCAACAATTTGGCTTTAATATGACCCCACAAGAATTAGAGAAAATATGGCTGGCTAGGAGAGGAAAAGAAAACAATTAGTAAAACATATAAATATCTTTTGGACTACAAATTAGAAGAAGAAACAGTCACAGAATCTATGATAATTTGGGCTAAAAACGTGGGTCATAGTATTGAATTAGATAAGTGGGAACACAATTGGCAAACAAATTACAAATTAACCATGTCAGTCTCGTATAAAGAAAACTTATATAAAATGGTTCATCGCTGGCACCTACCTCCTGCGAGACTGGCTAAGATGTTCCCCAACCTACCACCCAACTGTTGGAAATGTAACTACGCACAAGGAACATATTTTCACATGTGGTGGACCTGCCCATGTGCTCAGATATTTTGGAGAAATATTAGAAATTGGATTTTAAATATAAAAAAACAAAATTTAAACCTTGAACCCGAAACCTTTCTGTTAAGTACGATAGATTCAAACATGGAGAAAAAATATCAATATTTAATTTTGCACATCATAACTGCGGCCAGAATAATCTACGCACAAAACTGGAAACTGTCTTCCATTCCTTCAGAGGATATGGTAATTAAAAAAATACATGAATGTGCTGAGATGGATAGCCTAACCAAACTGTTAAAAAATAAACAAGATAGTGACTATTATGAAATATGGAACATTTGGTATGAGTGGTTAAAGAAAAGGTAATATTTGATATTTGGATAAGTTATGGAAATGACAGAAGATGTGCATTTAATCATAAACTATATAGAGAAATTAAAACATTAAAAGAACAAAGGAGTTATTGTAACAAGGCAGGTCATGTCAATGATTAAGAAAAAAAAAAATTAACCATTGCTCAATATATGCTGTAAAATGTATATATGTATGTGTGTATATATGTATATGTATGTGTTTTCTGAGGTTCTCGCGGGTATTTGTATGTGGATCTTTGGTTATTCGGGTTTTCTCCCACGTAAGAGTGGAAGTATCTGGGGGACGAAGTATCTGGGGGACGACCTCCAAGTGGTGTCCCCTGGATGCGCGAAGCCGTTAAACGCTGACCGTAACTGAGAGCAGACCCTCCGACGACAGGCCCACGCGACAGGCCGGCTGGAGTACTCAAATGCCGCATCAACATGGTGGAAACGTCCACTACTGAACACACGCCCAATGCTACCGCGTTCGGGGGAACCGACGGGCGCAGGAGACCATTGGCCTGCGTCAAAAATCAACGAAATGGTCCACGCGGAAAGCACGGCGCACTTGCACCGTGAGAAAGCTATGCGGACTACCGGTGATGGAGACTACCTGATCCGTGTGAAAAATCGCAAGCGGGAACAGAGGATTGCCAGACGCTCAAGGTGGCCACCTGGAACGTGGATTCGCTGACTGGACGCTCGACCGAGATCGTCAGGGCCATGCGGGACAGGAAGCTGGACATCTGCTGCCTCCAGGAAACTCGCTGGAAGGGCAACAAGGCTACGACTATAGACGGCTATAAGATCATATACACCAGCTGTAAGGAAAACCGCGGCGGTGTAGCTGTGGTTGTCAGTCCCAGCTGGCAAAGCTCCGTTGCAGAAGTTAAGCGCCTCACAGAACGACTGATGATAATCGTCGTAGCGACCGAGAGGCAGCGCCTACACATCTTGTCCGCCACGCCCCTCAGACCGGATGTCACGAGGAGGAGAAGGATACCTTCTGGGAACTGCTCGACATCCAACTCAGGCAGATCCCATATGAAGGCGACATCATCATCTCTGGCGACCTGAATGGTCATGTAGGGCGGGACAAAAACGGACACCAGTGCCACGGTGGGCACGGCACAGGCGATATGAATGAGAATGGCCAGAGGATCCTGGACTTTGCCGACTCCCACGATATGACCATCACGAACACCTGCTTCATTAGGCGAGAACCCCAACTCCTCACCTACCATAGCAGAAATGGGAACCACCACACACAGATCGACTACATCATCGTACGACGAAGAGCCGCTAAAAACGTGCTCAACGCCAAGGTGTACCCGTGCGAATCGAACAGTCAGCACAGGCCGCTGATGGCGAAGATCAGGATCAGCAAGCCCAAGACCAAGATTGACAAAAAGAATGCAGACCAGCCACGAATCAAGTGGTGGAACCAGAAGAAGATGGCGGGACCCCTCATCAAACCGGAGCAGTTCCTGCAGATGGTCGACGGGCCACAGGAAGCGTGGTCCATGCTGAAGAGCACTGTTCACACTGCCGGCTGCCAACAGCTTGGTTGTACCAAGCCAGGACGGAGACGCATCGAACGAGATACATGGCTCTGGACACCGGAAGTACAAGATGCGTGCACCTGAAGAAACGGCTCTAAAAGGCCTTTCTTCAGGACAAGACCAGCGAGAAGCTCTGCGAGTACAAGGCGGCCAAAAAGGCAGCCAAGAAAGCAGTAGCGACAGCCAGAAGCTCCCACTATGACGACATCTACGAGAAGCTGAACACGCGAGAAGGCGAGAATGAGATCTACCGCCTAGCCAAAAGCAGACACAGGAAGACCCTGGACATTGACCAGTTTCATGGGATCAACAACGAAAGGGGGAAATTTGATCGTCAACCCCAGAGACGCTGCCGAGAGGTGGCGGCAATACTTCGAGAAGATCTCCACCGAGGAGTTCCCACACCCACGAACCCGCGAGGTGACCCCGTCGAAGGCCCAGTCTCAGGCATTCACGCCAGCGAGGTCACCGGCGCCATCAAGGCCATGAAAAACGGTAAGGCAACAGGACCAGACGACATCCCTGCCGACTTCTGGAAAAAGGCACTACCGGGCTCGGCATTGTGGCTGTGCGAGCTGTTCAACAACATCGTCTCCACGGGAATAGTGCCACACGACTGGTACCGCAGCACCACTGTTCCGATCTGGAAGGGAAAGGGCAGCCCAGCGGACTGCTCCAACTACAGACCGGTCAGGTTACTGTCACACACTATGAAGATCTTGAACGCGTCCTCGATAAGCGCATTCGGGACATCGTCGACATCAGCGTCAACCAGGCGGATTCATCAAGAACTGCGGCACCACCGATGCCATCTTCAGTGTGCGGATGCTGATGGAGGCTCACAGAGAGAAGAAAATCCCGCTCCACACCGCCTTCTTGGACTTGGAAAAGGCCTTCGACCGAGTCCCGCACGATCTCATCTGGTACGCACTGCGAGATCACGGCGTGCCTGAACTACTCGTACAATGGGTCCAACTCCTATACAGATGTCACAAAAGCCGTGTAAAAGCGGCAGCTGGGATATCAGAGGAGTTCAATATCACCGTCGGCGTACACCAGGGCTCTGCTCTCTCACCACTGCTGTTCATTCTGGTGATGGACACAATTACACACGACCTGCACACGCCCGCCCCATGGACGCTGCTCTACGCCGATGATGTGTTCCTGGCCAACCTGCGCAAGGCTGAACTCGAGCACCTAGTCCAACAGTGGCACGACCGCCTCGAGCAGTTCGGGCTCGGTTGAACCTAAAGAAGTCCGAATACCTGACCACTGACAACGAAACGACAGGCTCCATCCACGTGAACGGGCAGGAGCTACCGCGCGCCTCCACCTTCAAGTACCTGGGAACTACTCTTGGGGAAGAAGGCCTACTACAAACTGAGGTGGCAGCCAGGATCAACGCAGCGTGGGGCAAATGGAAGTCCGTCACAGGCGTCCTCTGTGACAAGAAGATGCCAATGCGCCTGAAGGTGAAAATCTATAACTCTGTGGTGCGCCCCGTGGCCATATACGGCGCAGAGTGCTGGCCGACGACCAAAGAAGTCGAAAGCAGACTCCAGACAATGGAGATGCGAATGCTCCGATGGTCGGTAGGCC
>NC_142009.1:1876200-1886200 GCF_049901735.1 Notechis scutatus
CAGAAAAAACCATGGCTACCAACCTGCCTTCCATGGAGGAGGACCTGTATATCCTGCACGAGTCAAAAAGAGGGCTGTGAAAATATTTACAGACCCGTCACATAAATTGCTTCAACTCCTTCCCTCAAAATGACGCCACAGAGCACTGCACACCAGAACAACTAGACACAAGGACATTTTTTCCCCAAACGTCATCACTCTGCTAAACAAATAATTCCCTCAACACTGTCCAACTATTTACAAGGTCTGCACTACTATTCCTATTAATCTTCTCATCCCTCCTTATCACCCATCCCCTCCCACTCGGGACTGTAGGACTGTAACCTTGTCGCTTGTATCCTTACGATTTATATGGACTGTTTCCTAGTATGATTTGATGGCTTGTTGTACCCTCTAACTATCACTAAGTGTCATACCTGATGACTCTTCACTCTTGATGAATGTTTTTCTTTTGTGTACACTGAGGGCATTTGCACCAAGACAAATTCCTTGTGTGCCCAATCACACTTCTATTCTATTCTATTCTATTCTATTCTATTCTAGATTCTAGATTCTAGATTCTATTATTGTACCCTATGACTATCGTACCTTATGATTCTCAACTCTGATGAAAGTATCTTTTCTTTTATGTACACTGAGAGCATTTGCACCCAAGACAAATTCCTTGTGTGCCCATCCACACGTGGCAATAAAAGAATTCTATAGGTATATTCTACTGCGAGCAGGGGAGTGTAGTACTCTTCTCGTGAAATACTTCTAGACTCACTCAATTGTATTCATGTCTGTTATATGGATTCAGGATTCACTTAACAACATTGGAAAGAAAGGTCATAAAATAGGGCATAAAAACCCACTGAAGAAGTGGCTCGCTGAACAACAGAAATGTTGGGCCCAGTTGTGAATGTAAGTACAGGACAACCTGAAATCTGAATATTTTATGGGGGAGGGGAGGGATAAGCTGAGCCCAGGCTTGGGGAGGCAGGGTGGGTTCCCAGGCACCAGCAGCCCCTTCCTTCCCTTCCCTTCCCTCTGCCCTCTCTTCCGCCTAAATGCCTCAGAGACAAAGCAGAACCTCCGTCTTAAAGCTGAACTACCATTTGTCAGAAATGGGGCAGGGTCTCCTGCTTAGGCACGGGGGGGGGGGGTTGTGGGGGGTTGGACTAGATGACCTACAATGTCCCTTCCAACTCTATATCTGTATCCGAAAAGCTTCCAAACAGGGAAAACACCTGCTGGCCAAAGCAGTGTACGGCAGCCTTCCCGCCCGCTAATGCCTTCAAAAGGCTCCGTGCGCGTGGACCGGGAAGCTTGAGGGCATCTAGTCCAGCCTCCCTGCACCGTGCAGGACATCATTCTGGCAGGGAGCCCTCCAAACCCCACCCCCATTTGAAAAGAACCTCCTGCGAGGGGGAGTTGACCTATCAGCTCAGGGGTCTCCGAACTTGGCCACTTTAAGACTTGTGGACTTCAACTCCCAGAATTCCTCAGCCAGCAGAGCTGGCTGAGGAATTCTGGGAGTTGAAGTCCACAAGTCTTAGTGGCCAAGTTTGGGGACCCTGCATCAGTTGATCGCGACTCTCAGCTGCCATGTGGGACATATTTGCCCCCCACAGGAGGGTCTCTCTCTCTCCCCGCCCACCCCGCGTGGACCTTCAGGCCTTCCTGCGCCGGGGTCCCCCACCCACCCACCCATTTTGTCAATAAATGCCATCCCAATTTTGCAGGCTGAACCTCCTCTTTTTAAGGTTTTCTCTCCCTTTCGGCTCACCAGAGATTCCAGATAGGGTCAAAAAGTCAAGAGGGCGGCCGCACAGACCTTCTCCCCCCTGCTTCTGTGACATGCCTTGCACCCGTCTTGGGACCACCCTGCCCCCCACCCCACCCCCGCCTCGGCCTTTGGGACCCCCTCCCCGCTGTCCAAATGGTCGCAAGACGAGTGCAATTCGGGACTGAGAATTCGGGCAGTTTTCTCCTGGGTGGGGAAAATAAATCTCCTTTTAGGGGTCCCCTTGCAGCCAGCGTCCCCTCCCCTCCCTCCCCCACCCCGCGCTCTCCTTTGGAAAAAAAAAGTCGCGCTCAGGTGCTCGGACAACAGGTGTGGATCGGGCTTCTCTGCAAAGCCCTCCCCCTCGCCCAGCCCCCCCCCTCGCGTGGTGACCCCTTCCTGGCCGAGGGGGCGCTGCCGGAGACCCTCCTCCTCCCTCCTTTGGCCCCGATTGGAGAGAAGCCCCCCTCACTCCGGAGTTCCTTTCCCTCCCCCGCCCACCCACTCTCGGCTTCCGCTCTCCCCCGGGACGCCGCCCCCACCCCACCCGCCTCTGCCTCTGCCTGCCACCGCCGGCACTGCCAGCCCCCGCCGCTCTTCCCGCCCGCCCCACAGTCCCGCGGCCGCAGCAGAAGGCAACCTCCGCTGTGCCTCTCCCGCATTTTCTGCCGGGGGTCCGAAGGAAGCCAAGGGGTCCCGCCGTACTTGGGCTCCGGTCGAGGCGCACAGGTGGTCTTCTCCGACAACGGCCCTTCGGCCAGGTAGGGGTCACCGCGCGGGCGGGGGGAGCTTGCAGAGAAGCCCCGATCCACACCTGTTGTCCGTGCACCTGAGCGCGACTTTTTTTTTTTCCAAAGGGGAGCGCGGGGACGCTGGCTGCAAGGAGACCCCTAAAAGGAGATTTTTTTCCCCCACCCAGGAGAAAACTGCCCGAATTCTCTCCTAGGTAGGACCTGGCCTTCGGAGCACGCGGGGGGGTCTTCCTCCCGGTGGGAACGCAGAGGACCCCGCCCCCCCTCCGCGAAAGACCGGCTCCGTCCCGCGTATTCAATGCGTGCGTTTCTTTCTGGCAGAGGTCTCCAACCTTGGCCACTTTAAGACTGGTGGATTTCAACGCCCAGAATTCCCCGGCCAGCGGAGCACGGGGACCTTGGAGGTCAACTAGTCCAACCCCCTGTTCAAGCGGGAGATCCTGTGCCAAGAGTTGGAAGTCCACCAGTCTTAAGCTGTCCAAGTTTGGGGACCCCACCTCCTGCTTTCTGGCGTGTATTGGCTGCCCATGTTACCTCTGTTAACTCTGGCTGAAAAAAAATTCACTTGGGTCTCCTTGACGGCTGTCCATTGAAACACCATCATATTTGCATTTATGCTCATCATGTCATATCTTCATATTGTCATATTCAACACCGCCAGTTGCTCAAGAAAGCGGGCTGGATCCAACCTCCACTTTCAAAAAAAACCCAAAACTTTCGACTCCTGCAGATGTCACACACAGACACTCCTGAGCAAGTTCGTTGGCCCGGGGAGTAACTGATAACAAATAACAGATAACAGGTCATCAGAGTTGGAAGGGACCTTGTAGGTCATCTAGTCCAACCCCCCGCCCAAGCGGGAGACCCTACACCATTTCCGATAAATGGCCGTCCAATCTCTTCTTGAAAGTCTCCAGGGATGGCTGGATCCAATCCTGCTGAGCTTTGGTGCCCAGCCCTGGGGCCCCTTCAGCAGCCCCCAAAGCCTCCCCCACCCTAAGGGCCTTGAATGGCTTTATTTTGGGGCAGGGGGTTGGGCTACCAACAGCTGCCCAGCTCCTCTCGGATTGAAGGCCACTTCCTTGGGATCCTGTGGGGTGGTTAGGGGGTCTCTGGGGCGCTGCCTGTAATTGCCAGGTGACCAGTTGGAATTAATTCAGTTGGGGAAGGTTGAGGTGTTGCCATTTTGTTACCAGGGCAAATTGGCCTCTATCTGCCTCAATGGTTTTATTTGTATTATTTCATGCAGAACGGATGTCCAACCTTGGCAACTTTAAGACAGGTGGACTTCAACTCCCAACGGTCTTAAAGCTGGCTGGGGCATTCTGGGAGTTGAAGTCCACCAGTCTTAAAGCTGGCTGGGCATTCTGGGAGTTGAAGTCCACCGGTCTTAAAGCTGGCTGGGGCATTCTGGGAGTTGAAGTTTGCCGGTCTTAAAGCTGGCTGGGGCATTCTGGGAGTTGAAGTCCACCGGTCTTAAAGCTGGCTGGGGCTTCTATTGAAGTCCACCGTTTAAAGCTGGGGCTGGGTTGAAGGTCTTAAAGTCACCAAGGTTGGACACCCCTAATTCAGTGAGCCTGCTTGGTTTTTACACCTTCATATTCTCCACAATCCTCATTCCCCCTTCCCCCCCACAGCCCTATTAATCACCCCCCAGCTTCCCACAACCAGGTTGTCTTTTTTTAAATACCGTGCCTGGCTGCGCCATGTTTTTCCAGCCTGGACCGATTCTTCCCGGCTGGTCTGAAGTGCCTCCCTCTGTGCCCCCCCGTCCTCCAGTCCCATCCGCCGCCAGCAGAGCTTCTGCCCATGGACCTCAAGACGGTGCCAGACTCCCGAGAGCAGGGTTGGTATTTGAAGCTGATGGTCCCCAACATCAGGGGCCCCTCCTACGCCTGGCTGGACCCTCTCGTCTTTACTGCCACCCCCAGGTACGGAGAGGGGGGCAGTGGTGGATTCAAATTTTTTTTACTACTGGTTCTGTGGGCGTGGCTTGGTGGGCGTGGCAGGGGAAGGATATACTGCAAAATCCCCTTCCCTCCCCACCCCACTGACCTGCTTTCCAGCTCCGTTCTCCTGGGCAGGGCAACGAGATCCAGCCAATCAGCTATGGATGTGGCTTGGTGGGCATGGCAGGGGAAGGATGCTGCAAAATCCCCCTTCCCTCCCCATCCTAACCTGCTTTCCAGCTCCGTTTTCCTGGACGGGGCAACCAAAGGAGACCCAGTCAATCAGCTGTGGGTGTGGCTTGGTGGGCGTGTTGTTCTGTGGGTGTGGCTTGGTGGGCGTGGCAGGGAAGGATATACTGCAAAATCCCCTTCCCTCCCCACCCCACCGACCTGCTTTCCAGCTCCGTTCTCCTGGGCAGGGCAACCAAGGAGACCCAGCCGATCAGCTGGGACTCAATGGGAGGCAGAGAAAGAGGTGGGGTTGGCGGGGCCAGTCAGAGGTGGGATTGGCTGGTTCTCCAACTATTGAAAAGTTCTGCTTCCGGTTCTCCAGAACTGGTCAGAACCGGCTGAATCCCACCTCTAGGAGGGGGTCAAATCTCTGCAGGAAGGGGGTGTCTAGGGTCTGCACCCCCATAAACCTTCTGCCCTCTCCAGGGGGATGAGCCCTGGGCAGTGCCACCCACCTGGCTGACTGCAGTCATTGGTCTGAGGCTGACACGTGTGCGCCCCTCCCCCATCGCTCCCAGTTGTAAAGCACGTGTGGAAGGAGGCTGCCCCTCCAGTGCTCCCACAGTTGTAAACCGCGTGTGCATGGCTGCCGCCCCTATTGCTCTGAGTTGTGAATCACATTTCAGAGGGAGCCCCCCACCCAGATCTATTATTAACAGGGTCTAAAGTGTCTACACTTAAATGCCATGCGCAGAGGATGCCATGCGCCAAGGACTAAATTTAGCCCCAGGAATGAGTTAGCCCAGCCAAAGTCTGTGGAGGAGGGGTCCGTCTCCTGGGGAGCTGGGGCTTCATCAGAATGATCTCACCTGGTACTCCTATGCCTCCCCTAAGGGCTCCAGTCAAACGGTCCTGCAGAAGAGTTAACAGAATAGAGCTGAAAGGGACCTTGGAGGTCTTCTAGTCCAGCCCCCTGCTCAGGCAGGAGACCCTACACCATTTCACACAAGCGGCTGTCCAATCTCTCCTTAAAAACTTCCAGTGTTGGAGCATTTACAACTTCTGGAGGCCAGTGGTTCCACTGGTTAATTGTTCTCACTGTCAGAAAGTTTCTCCTTATTTCCAGGCTGAATCTCTCCTGGATCAGTTTCCACCCATTATTCCTTGTCTGGCCTTTGGGGGCTTTGGAAAATAACTTGACCTGCTTCTTCCTCTCTGGGGCAGCCCCTCCAATATTGGAAGGCTGCTCTCCTGTCTCCCCTGGTCCTTCTCTTCCCTAGACTAGCCAGGCCCAGTTCCTGCAACCGTCCATTGTATGTTTGAGCCTCCAGTCCTCTAATCATCCTGGTTGCTCTTCTCTGCACTTTTTCTAGAGCCTCAACATTTTTTTTTTATAGTGTGGTGACCAAAACTGGATGCAGGACTCTAGGTGTGGCCTTACTAAGGGTAGGTAGGTAGATAGACAGACAGACATGTTATAGATCAGAGGTGGGATTCAGTAGGTTCTGACCAGTTCTGGAGAACGGGTAGTGGAAATTTTGAGTAGTTCAAAGAACTGGCAAATACCACCTCTAACTGGCGATTCTGCAGTATCGTTTCCCTAAAGATAGAGATAGAGATATATAGACAGAGAAAGAGAGACAGACAGAGAGATAGATAGATAGATAGATAGATAGATAGATAGATAGATAGATAGATAGATAGATAGATAGATAGATAGATAGATAGACGGACAGACAGACAGACAGATGATAGAGATAGATAGATAGATAGATAGATAGATAGATAGATAGATAGATAGATAGATAGATAGATAGATAGATAGATAGATAGAAGAGATAGAGAAAGAGATAGATAAATAGATGATACAGCTAGAGAGATGATAGATAGAGAGAGAGAGAGAGAGAGAGAGAGAGAGACTACACTAGACTAGCCAGGCCCAGTTCCTGCAACCGTCCATCGTATGTTTTTAGCCTGCAGTCCCCTAATCCTCCTGGTTGCTCTTCTCTGCACTTTTTCTAGAGTCTCAACATCTTTTTTTATAGTGTGGTGACCAAAATTGGATGCAGGACTCTAGGTGTGGCCTTACCAGGGCATTATAAAGTAGTATTCACACTCAAATATCGGAAGATGCTCTCGTGTCTCCCCTTAGTCCTTCTCTTCACTAAACCAGACACCCCCGATTCCTGCAACGGTTCTTCTTCAAGGTTTCCAGTCTCTCCTACGATCCATAAGGCTGGCCTGAGTGGGGATGATAGGGAATGTAGTCAACCTATTATCCCACCAGGAGGCCTCTGGCATCGACCATCCTCTTCAGAATATTTCACTGGGTAGCGTGTTCGGATTGTCCCTTCATGCCATCCTTGTAGCAGGGAGGGTTAGGGTGGCATCCTTGTTACTATGATGGGCTTAACTCTCTTTCAGGGTTTATATTTTCCTTGCAGTTTGTCCGAGGGATGCTTTAAAACAGGAGTTTCCCACCTTGGCCCCTTGAAGACTTGGGGACTTCAACTCCCAGAATTCCTCAGCCAACCAAGCTGGCTGGGGAATTCTGGGAGTCGAAGTCCCCAAGTCTTCAAGGGGCCAAGGTGGGAGACCCCCGCTTTAAATGTCGAAAGCTGGCCTGAATAACAATAGCAGAAACTCGGCTCCTTGGTAAATAAGGGGATCCGTCCTTAGAGGCGCATGAGACCCTGCTCTGGGTGGTTTTTCTGTGGGTCTGGGGAGCCGTGCCCCCACATAGCTGCCCCCTTCTCTTCTCCCGCCCCCACAGGCCTTGCAGGACTGCGTGGAAGATTTGGTGCGACCGTTTCGGGACGATGCCATCGACCAAGTGGTTGGCATTGATGCCATGGGGTTCATTCTGGGTACGTCTCTCTCGCTTCTCTTTCGCTCCCCTCACCCAAGTCCTCAGCTCAGGGCGAGAGGGGAGATATAAACTGAGAGCAAAACCTACCCCTTCTAGCACTGATGATGTTACCTAGTTGGGTCATGAAACGTTTGCAAGAAAACAACCAAGCTCAGAGAGCACCAAGCACCCCTCCCTCATTTCAGCCCTAAGCTACAAAGATTCTTCTCTATGGGGGAGACATGGACTCCCTCTCCAGCCAGCACACTCCCTGGCCAGTGACCCGCTCACTCCTCCTTATGGGGTTGTCATGGCCAGGATAAAAGCAGCCAGAAAAACACTGGCCATCAACCATTAAGCCAGAGGTCTCCAAACTTGCTGTGCTGGCTGGGGAATTCTGGGTGTTGAAGCCCACAAGCCTTAAAGTGGCCAAGTTTGGGGACCCCTGCATTAAGCAATGGGCCCACTCTCCCTAGAGGCTTTCAAATGGGGGAAGTTCCCTGGATTCGGAGGTTGGCCTAGATGACCTCTGAGGTCTTCTCATCCATCTCGTGATGACTCTAGGAAGGATTGAAGAAAAACCAGGCTAATGACCAGGATCTGTGGCTTCTCTTAGGAAGGATGAATGAAACCTCACCCTCCCCAAATATTTTCCTCCTCCCCCCAGGCGCCGCCATTGCCCTCACCCTCCGAAAGGGCTTCGTGACTATCCGGAAAGCCGGCCACCTCTGCGTCGAGACTCGCACCCAGACCTACAGGGACTACACGGACCGTGAGAAAGTGATGGAAATTCGCACAGATGCCATCGGTCCAGGTAGAAGGGGACTCGGGGGAATTACAGATTCAATATATATATGTCACCCTCCTCGCCAATTTGAGGCAGGGGTGGGTGAGCGAACGTTGAGCAGGCAGGCAGGGGGCGTGGCCAGCCAGAACTCGCTACTGGTTCGGCGACCCAGTCCAAATTGCCACTACCGGTTCGTGTGAACCGGTGCAAACCGGCTGAATACCACCTCTAGTTGGCATGTCAGGGGGTATCTGCAGGGGTTGAATTCTACCGGTTTGGACTGGTTCTGTAGAACCAGTTGTTATGATGCTGCGCAGTTCGGAGAACCGGCAAATCGTGCTCCTGGCTGGTCCCGTCCACCTGCCCCTCCCCTCCCCTCCCCACCCACCGCCCAGTCAGTCCTTATAAGGGAATTGCAACATCGCGTGCATGCCCGACATCACTGACTGCCTTCCTGCTCCATGCCCAGTCACTCCTTAAGGCAGTGGTCGCCAACTGGTGGGCAGGGGACCACTGGTGGTCCGTGAAAATTTTTTTGCTGGTCCGCAGAGAAATGTCCCCCCACAAAGCAATTAATCCAGGCTGCGCTGCCCACATGGCCCAGGGGAACACAAGGCTTGCGTCGCTTGCATTGCGGACAACATGAGGTAGTGAGGGGAGGGGGAACGGTTGAGGGGGGGGGACTTGCCCCACTCGCCCCAGGCGCCTGGCCCGGCCACCGGGCTGCTTCTTTCCGCTTCTTTCTTCTGCTGCTTTTGGCTGCATGCAAGGAAAGCAGCCAAAGTCTTTCTTTCTCTCCCCCAAACTCCGCCAGAAATGAGTCTTTGGGACCCTGCAAGGCCTCCTGCCCCAAGAGGCTGCACCGGCAAAGGCTCATTCCTGGCGGAGTTTTGGGGAGAGAAAGAAAGACTTTTGTGGCTTCTGCTGCTTTCCTTGCATGAAGCCAAAAGTCTTTCTCTCTCTCTCTTTCTCTCCCTCTCTTCCCCCTGAGAACGGAGCTGGAGACGGTATCCTGTGATCCCAAATAAAGAACGATCGATCGGTAGGAAAATGGGGGGGATTTTCCTGCAGACTTTTGGGGGATTTTCCCAGGGTCTCTGGTCCTCGGGATTTAAAAGTATGGGTTTGGTGGTCCCTGAGGTCCAAAGGTTGGCGACCCCTGCCTTAAGGTATTTCTTTTTTCTTTTTTATCCCTCCTAACGATCACCTGTTCCAATGATCAGCTGTGCCCGGATCCCCCTCACTGTTTCACTGCTTCACCCAGGAGGGTCCCCTGAGGCCCAGGAGGCAAAAAAATGGGGGGGTTTGCTGCAAAAAAGCCACGCCCACGCAGTCACATGGCCGTGCCCACCTAGCCACGCCCACAGAACTGGTTACATAATTTGAATCCAACCCCTGGGCATTTGCCCAGGGAGGGCACACAGGTGGCATCCAATGCTGGGCACACAGCCAGAAAGTGGGCTGGAAACCCCCCCCTCCACCTGCCAGGACCCCCTCTGTTAAGGGCTGGTGGGGGAGGACAGCTGGGTGAGAAAGACCCCAGACTCACCTTGGTTCTGCTCCCCCCACTTCTCCAGGTGTCCAGGTTCTGCTGGTGGACCAGTGGGTAGAGACAGGGGGCACCATGCAGGGCGCCATCCAGCTGGTGGAACGGCAAGGTGGTGTGGTGGCAGGTAAGGAGAGGAAGGGGCCAACCAGGGTGGATTTCCTCCCCAGGCTGGGCCGGAG
>NC_142009.1:1893700-1896200 GCF_049901735.1 Notechis scutatus
CTATCGAACTATCTATCTATCTATCTATCTATCTATCTATCTATCTATCTATCTATCTATCTATATCTGTCTATGTAACTATCTAACTAAATCACTAACTATCTGAACTATCTAGTAACTAACTAGCAAAGTAACTAGCTAATATCTATCTATCTAACTTATATCGTTTACTTATTTAATATTTATTTATTATTTATTCACATCCAATTGCTGTAGATTTCTATCGTAAGCACCGCAGGGCTTTGCTTATCAGCTGTGGCATTTCGGGTCGTAAAATGGAGCAGCCAAACTCACTTAACAACGGTCTTGCTTAACCACAGAATTTCGGGGGGGTGGGGGTGGCTCAATGGTGTTCGTAAGTCGAGGACTGCTTACATGTCTTTATGGATCGGCTGATGCGCCATCAAATTGATCCTTGACTTTTAGCAGCCAGGGTTTTTCCCCCGGGGGGTTGATGTTTGACCCCCCCTCCCCCCCGTCTGGCCTTTTTGTGCCTCGAACTGGCACCGCTGCACCAAACGCCTCCCCAGGACATTTGTGGGGGGAAGGGAAGAGCCCCTTTTCTGCTGCAATCCAATCCACCCCTTTGCTGGGGGGGCTTCCTGTGCCTTGGCCTGGCCTTCTCCCCCACCCCCAATTGCCTTCCTCCGTGCTGCATTACCCTGGGCAGGACCCACGGCAGAATTGCAGGAAAAAGGAGGCGCGATCGGGGATCCCCTGATATTGCAGTTCTTATGGGGGAGGGACAAATTGTGCCCTGCAACCAGTGTGTGGGGGTTGCTCCTGGCCCCCACCCAGCTGAGCCAAAGGCAGTTGGGGCCCTTCCAGCGTTCCAGGTTTTGCTTAACTTTTAGCCCACTTGGGCGGGGGGCGGGAGGACTCCGGATTTGGGGGCAGGGAGGGTGCCATCCATTTCCCAGCCAGCCAAGCCAGGGGTGGGGTCCCATCCAGGCCCCCGAAGGGCCCCCGGGGTCCAAGCAGGCTGAAGCCAGCACTCCTCTTTGGGCTGAAAAGCTCCCCCCGTCTTCCTTTTCAAGACTGTCCTCCCCCCACCACTTGACTCCCAGTCCTTCAGGGTCTCTGGGGCTGGTGCCAGGGGTGGGATTCAGCCGGTTCGGATCGGTTCTGCAGAACTGGGAGTGGAAATTTCGAGGAGTTGGGAGAACCGGCCAATCCCGCCTCTGACTGGCCCCACCAACCCCATCTCTTCTCCGCCAGCTGATCGGCTGGGTCTCCTTGGGTTGCCCTGCCCAGGAGAACGGAGCTGGAAAGCAGGTCGGTGGGGTGGGGAGGGAAGGGGGATTTGGCAGTAGATCCTTCCCCTGCCATGCCCACCAAGCCACGCCCACCAAGCCACACCCACAGAATGCCACGTCCTCCAAGCCACACCCACAGCTGATCGGCTGGCTCTCCTTTGGTTGCCCTGCCCAGGAGAACAGAGCTGGAAAGCAGGTCAGTGGAGTGGGGAGGGAAGGGGGATTTGACAGTATATCCTTCCCCTACCACGCCCACCAAGCCACGCCCACCAAGCCACGCCCACCAAGCCACGCCCACAGAACCGGTAGTAAAAAAATTTGAATCTCACCACTGGTCAGTAGCCAGGCATGACCCCCCCGGCAACCCTTCCCTCCACCAGCTCAGCCCAAAAGACACAAAAAGGGTACAACCAGGTACAAAATAGCAACAAAGGTGTTTGAAAATCTCCATAGACAAAAAGGTGTTTCTTCTTCGGTCAGCAGGAAGTGGCCGGCACAGTCCGAGCAAGGCTGGGGGGCTTTGGCTGCCATGTGGGGGCTGGGGGGAGGGTCTCACAGGTGAGCATGCCCTGGCGAGGGAAGGTGGAGGTGAGTCTGAAGCTTTGTTCTGGAGGAGAGGCCCTACAACACAGGTGTCCAAGCCTGGCAACTTTGAAGACCTGTGGACTTCGGCTCCCAGAATTCCCTAGGCCAATTTCAAAACTGATGGACCTCAACGCCCAGAATTCCTCAGCCATCTTGAAAACTTGTGGACTTCCACTCCCAGAATTCCTCAGCCATCTTGAAAACTTGTGGACTTCGACTCCCAGAATTCCTCAGCCATCTTGAAAACTTGTGGACTTCCACTCCCAGAATTCCACAGCCAACTTTTTAAGATTTTTGTGGAATTTGAGTCCCAGAATTCCCTAGGCCAATTTCAAAACTGATGGACCTCGACTCCCCAAAACCCCCCAGCCACTTTTAAGACTTGCAAACTTCAACTCCCAGAATTCCCCAGACCAATTTCAAGACTTGTGGACTTCGAATCCCAGAATTCCATAGCCCGCTTTAAGATGGACTTCTTGAAGACTTGAAGACTTCTAACTCCCCAGAATTTCACCGTTGACTTTTAACTCTCGTGTGCTTCACATTCCAGAATTCTGCAGCCAACTTTAAGACGGGTGGACTTCAACTCCCAGAATGCCCCAGCCAGCTCTGCTGGCTGGGGCATTCTGGGAATTGAAGTCCACAAGTCTTAAAAGTTG